>NC_052360.1:32086990-32272661 GCF_009727055.1 Benincasa hispida
GTTATAATAATTATTATCATTATTTTATCTATATACTTTTTACAAAAATTGTGGTATAAAAAGTTAATTATTTTCTAATTTTTATTTCAACCTTTGCATACTTTAATACATTTCTAAATTGTTTTAACATTTAAGATTTTCTAGCTTAAGCCATAAATGTTGTAGTATTTAAATGGAAAGTTTGACTATGATATTGTAATATTTAAATTTTAACTTCTAGAAATTATAGGATTAAATTATATTTTTCTACATATAATAGCATTGTTTTTATAATGAATTTTTATACTATTTTCTTTGAATGAAAAATTTATTGGAAATAACTCATTTAATATATATAATTTTATTTGGTTGAGAATAAATAAAATTGCTAAAAATGAATATATTAAAAAAAATAAATGGAGAAATTTTCCTCGCGGGGACGGGGAATGAAATAGGGAGCGGGAATGGGGATGGGGAAGCCTTCCCTGTCCACGCCCCGCCCCGTGGACATCTCTACTTGTAGCTTAAAAATGTATGTAGAGACATATGGGCGGATCATGTTTAAATGATAACCTAAATGGTCTGTACTAGATGGATAAAGTTGGATGCCTTATCCTATTGACACTATGAATATGACCCACTTTGTAGATGTTACAATTGTTGTAAAGTGCTACAAATGATCTGATCCTGATCATTCATGTGGAGACATATCAGCGGGGATATTCTATACAAAGGAGTTTGTATAAGACCGGACCACAAAATGTTTAGTCTTAGTATATAACGCCGTTCATAATAGAGATTTACATTTCACCAAGATGACCATAGGTAATATGACCTGAATCTTGAGTGAGTTGTAAACTCCTGCCTATGAAGACGGTTCTTTGATTTGTATGGGTGAGAGTGGCCAGATCACCAACTCAATAAACCTACCATTTTAGGAATTCGTCTAATTGGGGAGCTGGGAACACAACTACACAAGAAAGAATTCACTCATTCCCTAATGTCGAGAAAAGTAGATAAATTGCTCCCCAAAGGATTGATTTTGGGGCTTGAACAATGTGACGTCATACCCTCTCTTGGCCCGAGAAAGGTTTGATCATAGTTGGACTATGATTTATTATTCATTAGAAGGATCAGTGGTACTTAAGGATTTAGATGTAACTACATGGCCAAAACGGTAATCTTGGCCTAGCTGTACTTACGAGCAATTTGTGGAGGGTTGTCATACTTTTGACTCGTTATATCCAATGGACACAGAAATATATCTGTAGTGCGAAGAATGTAGTTTTCGGTCTTTAGTGGAGTGACCGATAATTAACGGATGGTGAATAATTTAATTAAAGGAGTTTAATTAATTATTCACGTACCGTTGGAGCTTCAAGCTACAGGTCCATGAGGTCCCGTCGTGGTAGGGTTGCATTTACTGTTGCCCGTAAACCCGCGCCTACGCAAATAATATTTATAAATAATCAAACTAACTACTTATATTAACTAGTAGTACAAGCGGTAAGTCCGGGGTCAAACTTCAAGGAAGCATGGAAGATTAATTCATCAAGTTTGTTTTTAGTTAAAGTGATAAATGGGAGGATTGGTATGGTTGGATAATTGAAATTGCGTGAAAATAAAAATGCAAGAAAAGTAAAGATAGAAGCGCAATTAATCGAGATGTCTTAGTTTAGAAGAATGGATTTTCTCAATGTAATTTAGATCATCGACCCAATTCATGACTTAAATTTCTTGTTTATGCTTAGTCCAATTGATTGGAATCCTAACCAATGGTCTTAATGATCTAATTAGTCAAAATGCACAAAAAACGAATCCGCTCCATACAAATTAACGAATCGCATTAAAATCTAGGGATTACGCTAAATGAATGTTAATTTCCAACGTCTAATTAAATAATCAATGCGGTTTTTCTCTAGGTTGCTAGAAACCGTCCTTTTTTCCTAACTAACCTATTGCTTCCAATGGGATTATCCTATAAATACGTATCAAATATTACAAGGTAATCTTAAAAGCATTAAAATTATATGACAAAATTATTGGGCATCAATCAACAATCAAAATCATGCAATTCATAAACATAGATTCAGATCAAAACCCATAAATAAGTTCGAATAAATCATTAAATTAAAATCTCAAAAATTACATCGAGTTCCTCCGAATTCCTAAACTAAGAAACCAAAATCTTACCTTCCCAAGGGAGATGAGAAGTTACAATCTGGCATTACGCAATTAACTACTAAAGAAACACCCCAAAATACAAGTGGATAAGGGAAAATAAGGGGAAAATCGGCTGGAAGCCGATGGTGGGCGTCCTCCTTTCTGACCTAAAAGGGAAAAACTTATATAGGGCAGGGTCATAGCGTTGCAACGCTGCCTAGCGTGCATCCGTCATCATGTTCGCAACATTGCAACACTGCCCTGTTTTTTCTATTACGGTAGCTACTACCTTATAGTATTGTGCAACGCTCCGTCTAGGGTGTTTTCGTCCATTCATGTTCCTTTGAAGTCCAATTACTCAAATTAGCTTCTAATTGTTACAAATTAACCCCAAATAGCTCATAATGACCGATTTTATCTCCAAGATGCTCGATACCTACAAAATCATCAAATAAACACATTAAACATAGTAACGACCGATAATTAAGCAGAGGAAAATAACACAATTTCGGTGTTGTCAAATACCCCCAACTTAATTCTTGATCGTCCTCGAGCAAGGTAAAATCAGACATTCACATAAAAGATTATGGTTGCTCAATCACAAGGGTCGTTACTCTAGTTTCAACAATCTATAAGGATTAGATTTGCAATAAAAAAATATAATCAGGTTACAATCAACCAATGAAATACGTTTAAAAATGATTTTAATCCTACTCATGCATGAGTGAGTCAAAAACCCTACTAATTAAGCTTGCAAAACCCGAAATAGTTTTATAAGTCTTTCAATTCGTTTTCCTCCTACACTGGCTCAAAGGCTCAAAGGCTCAAAGGCCAAGCTTCCTAGACTCGACTTTGTAATGACACACTTAAGAAAACCAAACTTTTATTTTACCCCTCTTTATATATATATATATATATATATATATATATNTTGTAATGACACACTTAAGGAAACCAACCTTTTTTTTTTTACCATTTTTTTATATATTTTTTTAAACACAAAAGAGGAAGCCTTATCCAGACACACCACCTTTGTTTTAGCTTGCCCACACAGGTGTTATGTGAGTCATCCAACTACGAGCAATGTCTCCTAACAAGGTACCGAAGCTTACTCATTTCTCAGGGTACTTTAGCTTAGAGGCAAACTACGGGTGTCATAACTGCCCTAGGTTAATCATAGCCCAAGAAAGAGGAGTAATCCCCTTCGAAAATAACATACAACTTGCTTCTACTTTACAACATACTCTGCCTTTTACAAACTTGCTATTTACATAGGCTTTTACAATATAAAACAAGAGTTTGGCAAAAACTTAGGCATGCATTACTAGGTTAAGCTTTCAGTCACTTAACACGTATCACCTAGGCCTTTTGAGGTGACAACGAAAATATAAGCCCCATAATACGACTCTAAGCATGCAAGTCCTAATTTCGTTGGACAAGGGACTTAAAGATGCATGAGAGATAAAAGAAAATTTTAAAACGGGTTAAAAATCATGATTATGCTTTTTAAACATAGTTTCATTCAAACTTAATCACAAGAAGGATGTGTCATCAACTACTTCATCGTAACAAACCAAGTAAAAGAGCAAGCAAACAAATTAAACACAGAAGCATCGTCTGAGCACAACGCTCAAAGACCCCAACAACCGCCACATACCTCCACCCCCAACTTAAAATAATACATTGTCCCCAATGTATTTCCCAAATAAAGCTCAATAAAATAAAATAGTCAAGGGAATAGAAAACCTCCCCTGATAACGTTTTTGCACATGGGATAGTGGTAAGAGGGCTGCAATAAGTTGATTTTCTTCCTCTTTTAGGGCATAAGGAAAGATCCTACCAAAACAAACAAAAGAAAGAAAAGCCACAAAAAAAACAAAGAAAAAACCTACAAAACAAAAAAAGAAGTTAGCATATTAAAAAGGAAAGAAAAATAACAAAGATAAAAGAAAAGAAAAGAAAGAGACCGAGGGCATATAGTAGAAAGAGAAGACTAGCCTCAATCAGAATATGGAGAATCTGGATCCCTCTGAAGACCGCTCTAAAAATCGATGTTAGCGTAGTAGAGACGGTTCTCCTCAGCGATGAAGTTCACCGACCTTTCCATATGCCTCGCTCGACAAGTAACTCTTCTAACTTACTCTCAGCGACTCGGTGGCTACCCTGAGCGCCTCAATGGACATCCTCAATGTTTGCTCTACGTAGGACTCCTGATACTGGAATGTTGGTCTGATCCTTGGGACCAACACGAGGGATCTTCTCTGTCGTGGGAGCCTGCTCATCCTCTCTGTCATCCTTGTCATCGTCTCATCTGGTTAGTCTACTCCTTTCCAGTGGAAAGCGGCAACCGAAGACCTGCAAATGGGAGCACAATGCCCCATCCTCTCCTCATCTTCTGGAATCTCCACCTCCAATCTTCGACACAACTCCGTAAGGATTTCGAAGCAGTATAGTGGGCGACTGTACTGCAGCGTCACAGCGTTGTGACACTGCGATGCAGTAGATAAAGAAATTTTTTGTAGCATCACGACACTAGGGTACAACGTTGTGACGCTCCAAGACAGAGAATTCAAGCGGTTCAGCTCCGGTTTATGCATGGTTTGTGGGTTCTCTAGTTTAAGTTTTTTGGGTTCATCTGGTTCGGGGTTGATTCGAGCGATTCAAGGTCTGTTCATCTGTTTTAAACCGGATGGTTATTATCTTGTAATAGTTAGTTTTTTTTTAATTTTATTTTAGGTGTCCAATCCCAGCCTGTTAATTACTTTTCTATTATGCATGTGATGTATGAGTTTTTTTTAATTATATGTCATAATGTATGTCATATAGTATAAAATCCCACCATAGGTTATGCTTTTAATTTCATGCATCATGTTATATTATAAATGTTATAATATATCTAGTTGCATGATTTATTTTATAGCATGCTCATGCATTATATAATATAAATGTTATAATATATGCATGCGTGCATTAATAACATATCCATGCATCATTTATATTATAAGTGTTATAATATATGGTTGAATGTATGTATGGATGATTATTATAACCTATTTCATCATCTTATTATATTATTGTTGTATAAGTTAGTAATGAAATGAATTTGCATGAAGCATGAGATTACCTTAGGTAACTTATAATGTTATAATTTACTAAGTAGGTCAATTACATGCAATGTGTGATTTTAATTTGTTTAATTTGTTTATAATTGTTATAACTTTTTTAAATTAGAAATTAAAATCAATAAATTAGAAGTGTTTGCAAACCTTAGGTTATAATCATCTTTTAAAATTGTTTTAAAATATGATTCATATAGACCTAAGTTCACTTTTCTAATGAGATTAGAATTTTAAGTTTAATCTTTTAATCGGTTTAATAGGATTAAATTAATTCTTTTTCAAAAGATTAACATTGTAACAAATGTATCTATAAGTGACCTTTTGTCTAAGGCTAGTTTTATATAAGTTGGGGTATTTAAGTTGACAAAAACGTAACACCGCTACTTGGGAACTTACCTGACAAGGTGAATTAGATAGATTTGTTACAAGCATGCAATGTTTGATTAAAGTTTGTTAAAGTGTTTAATAAACCTTAATCAAAATTGTTTAAGTATCCAAAGCAAGTGTTGTTTTTGGGCAAATTAAACAATCACTTAGTTAAAATTAGTAGTTGGATTTTCCTAAGTTAATTAACCCTAGGTAAAACGCTCAATGGGAGGAAAATGGGGTATATGATACTTCATCTTTCCTCTTCACGTTTCTCCCTAAAAGTTCACACCGTGAGATCTATACTCGGTCTCGTGGCACCTTGAGTGTCCCCCTACGGATGGTGTTTGTATAGATCAATATCAAGGTGAATGGAGAGAGTGTTTATAGTAAGTGAGAGTAAGATGACAACACATCCCTCGGTCTCTCTCATTAGTTTGAAGTAAAGTTTCATGTACGGCTTTGTGGTACCTTGAGTGTCCCTTTGCGGATGGCATTTTTGCATGACGCTTTATTCAAACTCCAGCAATGGATAGGCTTACTTTAGTTTCATGTCCCGATCAGTTTTTCCTACAGTTGGCTCATTGGGTTGGAACTTTATAATCTAAAATGAGGGGTTACACTTGCAATTTATGGACTGAACGATAATGACTGATAGTTATAGTAACAAAAAGTTGTTTTATCTATTGGTTGAGATTGTCTTATTCTAGTGAAGGGGCATCTGATCACCCTATGGTGGCTTTTGTCCTGCCTCACTGAAACATTATTGCAAAATAGATGTCACTTAGGGTACATTAGATTATTTTGCTAAAATTGATTGGTTTTTTCTAAGTGGTTTAATGCAAATAAACTAATACAAATAATTTGTATGGTTTCAGCAAACTTATTCATAATGACTTCTGCAACTTTTAATTTGCTCGTTGTTGACAAATTAACGGGCGAAGTTATAGGTCTTGGAAAAATACAATCAACACAATCCTAATCATTGATGATCTTTGCTTTGTCTTATAGAGGACTGTTCTCCCATTCCAGCTTCAAATGTTGCTCGAAATGTTTGAGAAGCGTACGAGCGATGGACACGAGCAAATGAGAAGGATCGAGCATATTCTGTGAGTCTTTCCAAAGTCTTCGCAAAGAAGTATGAGCCTATACTCACAGCTCGTGAGATTATGGAACCTCTGAGGGGAATCTTCGGATAGTCGTCTGTACAGCTCAGGCACGATGCTCTCAAACACCTCTTCAATGGCCATATGCAAGAAGAGGCATCTGTTCGAGAACATGTTCTCAACATGATGGTCCACTTCAACATGGCGAAGATGAATGGGTCCATCATCATTGAAGCCAGTTAGGTTAGCTTCATTCTTGAATCTTTACTGGAAAGTTTCCTATAGTTCCGTAGCAATGTTGTTATGAATAGAATTGACTACAACCTAACCACCGATGTTCGACTTCTAGGACAAAGTCTGTGCCTTCTTCTTCCAGCACCAAAAAATGAAGAAGAAGAAAGGTGGATAGGGGAAATCTAATCCACTAGCTGTTACTCAAAAGGGAAAGAAAGCCAATGTTACAAAGGAAATTTGTTTCCATTGCAACTTGGAGAGACATTGGAAGAGGAACTATCCCAAATACTTGGCAGAAAAGAAGAAAGCCAAGCAAGGTAAATATGATTTGCTTGTTTTGAAAACCTGTTTAGTGGAGAATGATGATTCGGCTTGGATAATTGATTTGGGTGCCACTAACCATGTTTGTTCTTCATTTCAGGGAATTAGTTCCTGACGAAAACTAGAAGCTGAGGAAATGATGATGCGGGTTGGAATTTGGCACGTCGTCTCAGCTGTGGCAGTGGGAGGTCTCCAGCTGACTTTATAGAATAAATATATTTTACTAGAAAATGTATATGTAGTTCCTGGTTTGAAGAGGAACTTAATTTTTGTCAAGTGTTTGTTAGAGAATTCTTATTGTATTAACTTATCTGTAAATAAATTGTTTATTTCAATGAATGGTGTTCATATTTGTTTTGCTGAGCTAGAGAACAATCTTTATGTGCTAAGATTGTTAACAACTAAAACCCTCTATAATACTAAAATGTTTAAAATTGCGGTAACTTAAAATAAAATACTTAGAATTTCTCGTAAAGAAAATGCCCAACTTTGGCACCTGAGATTAGGACACATCAATCTCAATAGGATTGAGAAGTTGGTAAAGAATGGACTTCTAAGAGAGTTAGAAGTGAAGGAAATCGGATTCGAGATTTCCATGAGCAGAGGGAGAAAGATTATTCCAAATCAAAATCATGAATGAACAATGTATTTACAGTCGATTTCAAACAAACGATTATGCAATTAACAGAGAAATTACAGCATGAAAATACAACAATGAACAAATAACAAACTTTATTCACATTTGAAAATGCGTCTCCACACTCCGTTGCGCAACCGCTCGAACAATAGCAACTTTGAACATTCGATCTACACGACCGCAACACGAACACCGCGCTCGTCCTCAACGATCGCCTCCGCCACTAAATCCTCAGCAATACGAACGACCTCCACAGCACCTCGACGGTGTCGAGTTGAGTCTAACACCACAACAAGGCTACCTTGGTATTCTCGGTGTGAAAATCCAGAGGGTGGGCTCTGTTCGGACTTGGTATGAGGCAGACGAAGAAGGAAACACCAATCGTATACATGACTGGGCAAGTGGGAGATGGCGGAGACCTATCGTATAAGTTAATGCCCAATTGTTTAGATAAAACTAAGCAATCGTCTAGCAAAAGCTATGTGATCGTTTAGCTCATTGTTTAGCTCGATCTGTTGCCTACAGACACTACACGATCGTTTACTTTGGGCAAGCGATCATATAGCAAAACTATGCAATGTTTAGCTCGCCACTGCACGATCATTTAGCTCGCCCAACCATCGTTAAGTAAATCTATATTTACTTGATGACTCCGTGAGATCCTTTTTCGCTGAGAGAGAAATCTCCAAAACTTTTATGAAAACTTTTCAATCGTTTTGTAAATCTTTTTTAAAAATAGGAAAACCATTTTCCTTTTAAACTCACAGTTACCATGAATCCAATAACCACCCACTCATTTGGTTATTTAAAGAAAAAGAATTAATTATCCAATAATCAATATTATTATAAATATAAATGATAACCAACTTATCATACTATATTTATAACCTATAGTTTTAATATTTCATCTCATGAAACATTAACCATAGTTCTTTTTCTATTCCATGGTACTTAATGTAAATCTCATTTACATCAATCCTCTACTAGATGTATGTCATACATCATACCAATTATATCATATATAATCAAAATACCTCTTGTCAATTTGAACATTTCAAATCAACACCAAGAACTGATCCTCAACTGAATCCATTGAGCTACCAAAGGGACCTCATGAACTTGTAGCTCGAAGCTCCAACGGTAAGTGAATAACTGACTAAACTCTTTAGTCATAGGATCCACCATCCATTAAATGCCAGGCACTCCACTAAAGACTGACAGCTGAACTCTTGTTACCACAGATATATTATGTGTCCATCTTAACCAATCAGTAGTGCGACAACCCTTCACAGATCACTCGTAAGTACAGTTGGGCCAATAACTATTATGCCCCTGTAGTTACATCTATCTCCTTAAGTACCACAGATCCTTCTAATGAATATAAGTCATAGTTCTACTATGACTGAGTCTTCTCTTCCAAAGAGAAGTTGTGGTCACTATGTTCAAGCCCCAGAATCAGCCCTTAATGGATCAATCTCTTTACTTATCCCTACTTCGAGAAGGGAGTGAATTCCATTTTGTGGATTGAGTTCCAGCTCCTAGATCAGACAAGTCCTCAAAAAGGTAGGCATGTTGAGTTGGCAATCTGGCCACTCTCACCCAGACTAATCAAAGAACCGCCTTCAAAGGCAGGAGTTTCCAAAACACTCAGGATTGAGGTCATGTCACCTATGGTCGTTTAGGTGAGATGTAAGTCTTTAGTATCAACGACGTTATATACAGAGTCTAGTCATCTCGTGGTCTAGGTCTTATAAAAACACTTTGTATAGGATACCCCCGCTCGAACGTCTCCACGTGAATGGTTAGGATCTACCATCTGTAGTAGTTTACAATACTTGCAAACCTCTACAAAGCGAGTCGTATCCGTAGTGTCACCAGGGTCAGGTATCCCGCCTTAATCCTTATACTACTTGAAGATCGTCTTGACCGCCGTCCAATGATCAAATCCTGGATTGGACTGATACCGACTGACAATCCCTACTGTATAGCAAATTTCGGGTTTGGTACACAACATTGCATACATCAAGCTTCTTACAGCAGAAGCATAGGGAATCCGTCTCATCTCCTCAACTTCTTGAGGTGTCTTAGGACATTGATGCTTAGACAGAATGATTCCATGCCTGAAGGGTAACAAACCCTCTTGGAGTCCTGCATCTTATACCTAATCAACATTGGATTAATGTACGTGCCTGAGACAGGGCTAACCGTTTATTTTTGCGATATTGAATAATCTAGATCCCGAGAACATACTATGCCTCACCCAAATATTTCATTTGGAACTGAGCAGCTAGCCAACTCTTAATGTCAGTCAGATACCTTGCATCATTCCCAATGAATAGGATATCATCCACATACAGTACAAGTAAAGCTAATGAGCTGTTGATGATCTTCTTGTAAACACAAGGCTCATCAACGTTCTGATCAAAGCTAAACGACTTGACAGCAGTGTCAAATCTGATGTTCCAAGATCTAGATGCTTGTTTCAGCCCATAAATGAACCTATTAAGCTTGCAAACTCTTTGCTTCTAATCTGGAACTATGAACCCCTTTGGTTGAGTCATATAGATGGTCTCCTCAAGATTACTATTAAGAAAGGCAATCTTGACGTCCATTTGCCATATTTCATAATCATAAAATGTGGCTATGGACAGGAGAATCCAGATAGACTTTAGCATGACAACAGGTGAGAAAGTTTCCTCATAGTCAACTCCCTCAACCTTGGTATAAACCTGTGCCACGAGTCTAGCCTTAAAGGTTTGCACCCTTACATCTACACCTCTATTTCTCTTATATATTTACTTACACCCTATAGGTCTTACCCCATCATGTGGATCGACAAGCTCACAGACGTTATTGAAGCACATAGACTCCATTTCCTGGTTCATGGTCTTAACCCATTCATCTTTGTCAACATCCACCATTGCTTTCTTAAAAGACAATGGATCCTCGACCCCATCATTCGTAATGACATTTTGGGCTTTAGTCAAACCCATGTAGCAATCTAATGGGTTCATAACCCTCCCACTACGTCGAAGCAGTCTTAACTCTTGAGCTGGTTGACGAGACGTCCCGACCTCAACAACTCTTATAGATCTATCGGCCTGTTCAACAACTCTTGTTGAACCCTCAGCAGTCTCAGACTCACTAGAGATCTCACATAAAACGAGTTACTTCGTGGCTTATGATCCCTCATGTGGTATTCTTCCAAGAAGATAGCATTAGTGGAAACAAACACTTTATTCTCAATCGGATCATAGAAGTATCCTCCTCTCGTTTCCTTGGGGTAGCCTACAAAGAGGCAAACCTTTGAACGCGGTTCCAACTTCTTTGTGTTAGTTGTGAGCACATGTGTCGGACAACCCCAAATCTTGAAGTGGAATAAACTATCTTTACAACCTCTCCATACTCAAAAGGTGTTTCAAAAACACTTTTCGAGGGAACATTGTTTAGGATATAACATATAATCTGCACTGCTTAACCCCAAAATGAGTCTGGAAGATGAGCATAACTCATCATAGATTGAACCATGTCCAATAAGGTTCTGTTTCTTCTTTTTTATACACCATTTTACTAAGGTGTACCAGGGTTCGAGAGTTAGGATGCAATCCCATGTTCTATCATATAGTTATAGAATTTGAGGTCCATATACTTTCCACCACGAGCAGATCGTAGTGTTTTTATCTTCTTACCTAACAAGTTTTCAACTTCAGCCTTATACTCCTTAAACTTGTCAAGAGCTTCAGACTTACGTTGCATTAGGACCACAGAGGTCTGAATGTACAAGTTCCAAGGCTTCCTTGGCTCTGTAACTTTTCCAGTAAAAGGTCGTTTGATCATCTTGCCTTCGAGGCATGATTCACATACCGGGAAGTGTACGCGTTCAGTATGTATGATATTAAATTCTCACAATGATGCGATACTACTACTATTTATGTGTTAATTAGGGATTGCTTAGGTAGTATGCCCTGCGTTGTCACAAGTTTCCTTACAATGGAACAAAGTGTAATTCCACCGCAAGTTTCTCAGTGTGATCCGAGGTCGAAAATGGGGAAGTGGCACCTGTTGTGACGGTATGTTCATGGTATATGTGACTAGGTTTTTAATTCTTTATAAAAGGTGTGTATAGTATGTAAATTGCAGTAAAATAAAGGAAAGCGGTAAATATGCAATAAGACATAAAAATACAATAAACCTAAGCTAGATGTTACAAGATACAGGCTTTATGTGCAAGATACTAGGATTAAGGTTGGCTGTGAAGATTGTGCAAATATGTGGGATGCGACGATAAGTCTTATAAACAGATTAAAAAGAGAAAGATAAGTATTACAAACAACGCAAGTTCTTAATTGAATTGAAAGTACAAATACAAATACTGTTTCGCTCTTCTCTTGGCGTACACCTCTCAGTGATCGGCCGTGTTTCCCACATGTCTGTGGTGAAACAGAGTCTAACGTAATGAATGCAAGGTTGCTTCCATGTCTGGAAGTACTACTCGCTTTAGTTAACACACTCTTCTGACCTTCTCTCGATAGATCAGAATGACATCTTCACTTCTTCTCTCACAGGTGAAGATGTCGTCTAACATGCTTTAGCTAAACATATTTTATAACTTTAATACATATTAAGTTCTTGGTGATTCATATTTCTCATCAAGGGATTAAGAAAACATCATGAAGAAAATGACTAATGGGTGAACGGAAATAGACAGAAAATGGTAAACAAAATCTATCGAAACATTTAATATTTCTACTAAGTGTTTGATACATGATTTGTGAATGAAGAGATAAAGAAAATATGGAATACAATGAAAGAGAGATAGAACAGATACAATCCGGTGCCAATGTCTTGGCACAGATTCGATGGAAATCTGCTTGCCGGATCAGATGGTTTCGATGGTAGAAAGAGCTTCCCTTTTAGGCTTGCTCCACCGGTAGCAGGGGTCTCTACACAGAGCTTTGATCAAGTATATGACAGGTCGGATCTGAGATTTATCTCTAGGCCTTATCTCGTTCTCTTTCCGAATTTTTTTCTCTTCAGCACTCAGCTCAGCCTTTTCTCTCTAAAATCTTATAACACTTAGCCCAGTATCCAATAACATACTTTTCTCTGAAATCACTGGGGTATTTATAGGAGCAGATCCTTTGACTCCGACCTTGTGGTCCCCACGTGATGGTTATGGTAATTCCGTAGATGGAGGGATATTATTCCTTCTGTTATGCAATCAGACCATCAATTCTGCACAACCGTTAGTTGTACGTGTCTCAATCCTTCACTCTTGCGTTGCTCAGTTACATCTTTTGATCATGGGTTCACATGCGATGTTTGTTTTTATTACCACATGCGGTCGAAGCGTAGCTTTGGATCGACTGTCGCATTGCAACGTTACTTTGGTAATCGTCTCTCCATGGTTGATCGACGGGCACAATGTGACAGAGATGCGTTGATTAGTTTCTCATGAGCCTTGAGCGCAAGCGGTGACTTGGTTTCCTACAAAACAGAGTAAAGTTGGCTTGTCCTCCATCTTTTTGGCGTTAGTGGGTGTAATTGCAAACATTTATAATTATTGTCATACTAGGTTAATTTTCATATAATTGGCGCATAATTACTAACTTTTGGCTGCAATATCTAGATAAGGTGGCATAAATAACTTGTATTTCTATAAGTTATCAGCAAGGAGTTTTCTTCTAAACTCTTTAAAAGTCCACTTTGTACCAACTTCTCAATCCTATTGAGGTTGATGTGACCTAACCGAAGATGCCAAAGATGGGCATTTTCTTTTGAAGAAACCTTTGGTCTTTTAGCTGTTGTTGTCGTACTGAACATTTCAGTGTTAAACAAGGCTTTTATGACTAACAGCCTTAGTACATATAAGTTATTTTCTATTGAACCATAACCAAACTCCATTCCATTCTTGAAAATAAACATTTTATTCTCAGAGAAGGAGACGGTGTAGCCTTGTTCAATGAGACAAGAAACCGAGATTAAGTTCCTCTTCAGATGAGGCACTACAAAAACATTATCCAATAATAGATAACGTTTCTTGTCAACAAATAACTTCAGCCTACCTACAACAACAGCTGAAACAACCTCACTAGTACCGACTCGAAGAGTCATCTCTCCTTGTGGCAACGTTTGCCAGGAACTGAATCCTTGGTAAGAGGATCTGACATGAATGATAGCACCTGAATCAAGGATCCAGGCAGAATCATCATTCTCTACCAGACATGTCTCCAAGACCAATAAATCATATTTACTGTCTTGTCTCCTCTTTTGGAAAGTAGTGGGATCGAGGTCGTTTGCCACGAAATTCGTTTCACACAATTCTTTCCACTGTAAATAATCGGTCATTTTTAAAAGATTTAAACGAAAATACTAACGAGTTGCTGAAAAGAAAAATACATTGACCTACATTAGGTTTTAAGCAAATACCCGTTGTAAAACAAAACAATATCTAATAATGTTTTAGCAAAACTAACATGAACCCCGTATGACATCTAATTTCGCAATGACGCTTTAAAGGTTTAGGACAAAAGCCGCCGAAGGGAGGTCAATTATTCCTCCTCTGAATTGAGAAGTTCTCAACCAGTCATTAATACCAGAAAAATTCTTGTTCCTATAACGACAAGCCATCGTTGATTTGGTTAAGAGATCATTAACTTACTTAACAATCTCCCATAAGTGTGACCCGCCATTTTAAGCCCTAGAGTTCCGTCCCAAAAGGCCAATCCGAAGGAAAAAAATCCAATTGGGGCAAAACCTAAAGTGACCCTATCCATTTTTGGAGTTACCTTGATATTGACCAACTGCACAAAACCCATCCGAAGGGGGACGTTCCGAAGGCGACAAGAGGGCGTACAGAATGATCTCACGGTGTGAACCAATGACAGAGACTATAGGACGTGTTGACACACATCCTTCACCCACTTACTATAAACACTCTATCCATTCACCTTGATATTGACTCATACAAACACCATCCGAAGAGGGATGCATCTTGGGTACCACGAGGCCAAACATGAATCTCACGGTGTGAACATATAGGGAGAAATGTGAGTGGAATCATAGACATATCTGATACGCTTCTTCTTTCTACTGAGTATTTTATAACCTAGGGTTTAGCTTACTTAGAAAAAACACGGCTAAGAATTTTAACTAAATGACTTTTAGGTTTGCCCAAGAGTAACATTTACCTTGGATAGTGAAACAACTTTTTTATTATCATCCATTAAACTCTTTAATGAAATATTTGACCAAACGTCGCATGCTTGTTGAAAATCTATCTAATTCACCTTTCTAGGTAGGTTCTCAGGTAGGGGTGTTACGTTACCGTCAACTTAAGAATCCCAGCCTAGCTAGAACCCCCCTTAGACAAAAGGTCCCTTATAGATAGTTTACAACAAATTTAATCTTTTATTTCAACTAATTTAATCCTATTAAATCGATTTTAAAAGATTAATCTAGGTTACTAAACTCTTTAGAACCATTTGAACTTAGATCTATCTCAATCCAATTTTAAAAACTTGAGTTCACCCTAAGTCCGTATGCAACTCTGATTTATTGATTTTAGGTCTAATTTCCTTTATAACACTTATAAACGGAAACAACCACCACAATGCGAAGCTAACACATGCAAGGCATTCATAACGATTATAAACAGCCTAAGTGTCATGCTCAATGCATTGTCCATTCATTGCTACTTCTTTTATATAACACTTATACAAAACCACAATGAACCAAGCAAAACATGCTTCCATTCACCCTTAGACTATAACAATTATAATAAAAGGATGATCCATGATAATGCTCACTGCATGCAAAATATAACTCTTATATTTCATGATGCATGGGCATGCTTTCAAGTAATTTCTTCATGCAATATTCTAACATTTATAATACATGATGCATGAATAATTGCACAACCTAAGATGGGTTTTTAACTATATGACAAACACTTTGGCATATAAGCCTCATACATCACATGTATAAGCAATAAAAGTTGATGAACCGGGTAAAATTGCCTTAAAATCACAAAAGGAAAGCTAAGGAGTCTCTGGTTCAAACAGGCGAACCAGGTCTTAAACCGCTCAGGCAAAGCATCACTTCTCCAATCATCCATCATGTACTAAGCACCCCGTGATCGTCTACACGATAAAACAAACTCTTTGCTCTATCGCTTACCAGCGCTCCCAGAGCTAAACAATCGTTTAGCATTTAGTATACGATCGTCTAGAAAAATCCAAACGATCGTTTAGCTATTACTATATGATCGTGTACCTTTACTAAGCGATGAAGCCCGAAGTACACGATCGCTTAGCGCGCTCCGCACAACGCCCACCCTTCGTGATCGTCTAAGCGACTACGATGCCACGAAGCACCATCGCCTAAGCGATTGCTTAGCAAACGCCTTCGTTCGCATACACACGATTACATAGGTAGTAATGAAGCAATAAAGCTTGCTAACTATACGATCGTCCAGCGCGCGCCTTCTACTAAACGATGAGCATCGCATTCTCCCATTACGATCGCTTACCTCCAGAGCCTACGCGATCGCGCAACTAACGCTACGTGATTAAGTAAACGATTTACCCCATCGATTAGCATTAGCTAAACGATCGTTTAGAAAATACCACACGATTGTCTAGAAAAAAAAATCTAAACGATCGCTTTGTTAAATCCCAACTATTGTTTACCTGAGGCTACACGATCCGACTAACGCTTGGTCTTCTTCTTCATTGAGAATTGCATCGCCATGCGCAGAAGCTTCATGATAAACGACTCGACGAACTCAAACTTTTTGAATTACAGACTCGATTGCGATGTTAGTTTTGCCCAAAAAACACAGGGGCCCTTACAATTAACACTTTGTAATACCGAAAGCTTTAACAAAAAGGCAACTTAAACTCGAAACATTCATCATATTCATCCACAAATGCAGAAAACGGTTAACCACAAATGCAAAAACCCATCGTGACTAAAAAATGCGTTCAATTCAGATCTGTAATTTGGAATATCAGAGAACCTGGCTCTGATACCAATTGAAGGAAATCGGATTTGAGATTTCCATGAGTAGCGGAAGAAAGATAATTCCAAATCACAATCATGAATGAACATACATTTACAGTCGACTTCAAACAAGTGATTATACAATTCATACAGAAATTACAACATGAAAGTTACAAATGCATAAAAGGAAAAACCTACGAACATTTGCATATGCGTCTCTATTCTCCGTTGCACAACCGCTCGAACAACAGCGACCATGAACGCTCGATCTACACGACCGCAACACAGTAGCATGAATATCACGCTCATTCTCAGCGATCGCCTCCGTCACAAACTCCTCAACAACACGAATAGCCTCTAGAAAACCTCAACGGTGTCGAGTTGAGTCTGACACCACAACCAAGGCTACCTTGGTTTTCTCGGTATGAGAATCTAGAGGGTGGGCTCTGTTCAGACTTGGTATGAGGCAGATGAAGGAGGAAACACCGATGGCGGAGACATATCGTATAAGTCGATGCTCAATCGTTTAAATAAAACTAAACGATCGTCTAGCAAAAAGCTATGCGATCGTTTAGCTTGGTCTGTCGTCTACAGACTCTACACGATTGTTTACTTTGGGCAAGCAATCTCCTAGCAAAACTATACGATTGTTTAGTAAATACTGCACGGTTGTTTAGCTCGCCACTGCATGATCGTTTAGCTCGTACAACCGTCATGTATTAAATCCGTATTTATTTGACAACTCCATGAGTTTCTTTTGCGCCGAGAGAAAAAACTCAAAAACTTTTTCAGTCGTTTGTAAATCATTTTTTGAAAATAGGAAATCACTTTCCTTTTAAACTGATGGTTACCATGAATCCAATAACCACCCATTAACTTGGTTATTAAAGAAAAAAGAATTAATTATCCAATAATTAATATTATTATAAATATAAATGATAACCAACTTATCATATTATATTTACAACCTATAGTTTTAATATTTCATCTCATGAAATATATAAACCATAGTTCTTTTTCTATTCCATGGTACTTAATGTAAATCTCATTTACATCAATGCTCCACTAGATGTATCTCATACATCAGACCGATTATATCATATATAATCAAAATACCTCTTGTCAATTTGAACATTTCAAATCAACACTAAGAACTGATCCTCATCTAAATCCATTGAGCTACCAAAGGGACCTTATGGACCTGTAGCTTGAAGCTCCAACGGTACGTGAATAACTGACTAAACTCTTGAGTCACAGGATTCACCATCTATTAATTGCCAGGCATTCCACTAAAGACCGACAACTAAACTCTCGTTACCACAGATATATTATGTGTCCATCTTAACCAACCAGTAGTGCGATAACCCTTCACAGATCACTCGTAAGTACATCTGGCCAATAACTGTTATGCCCCTGTAGTTACATCTGTCTCTTTAAGTACCATTGATCTCTCTAATGATCATAAGTCATAGTCCTACTATGACTGAGTCTTCTCTTCCAAAGAGAAGTTGTGGCCACTATGGTCATTTAGGTGAGATGTAGGTCTATAGTATCAACGTCGTTATATATACAGAGTCTAGTAATCTCGTGGTCTAGGTATTATACAAACTCTTTGTATAAGACACCCCTGCTCGCACGTCTCCACATGAATGGTTAGGATCTACCATCTGCAGTAGTTTACAACACTTGCAAACCTCAACAAAGCGGGTCGTATCCGTAGTGTTACCAGGATCAGGTATCCCACCTTAATCCTTATACTATAGACCTATTTAAGTTATCACTTAAGGCATGATCCACTTATATATCACATATACATGCTTAAGTTCACATAAGATAACAAAGAAGCTTTGTTTATTGGATATGAGTAAATTCCAGAATTAAATAACACTTATTTTATTCATTGAACAATGTGTATCCTTACAACACAACGAGACTCTGGGGGAATTAGGACATAAATCCCAACAATCATCATTTTCTACTAAACATGTCTCCAATACCAATAAATCATATTTATTGTCTTTAGACATCCTCCTCTTTTGGAGAGTAGTAGGATCAATATCAGAACCTAAATAACTCCAAGTTCCATTTCAGAGAACACTTCTCTTCTATGAACTTTAATAAAGTCAGCAACACTTTCTTTCTCTTCTTGAAGGTTAACTTGGGAACTGACACTACTGGTGTTTTTGTCATCCATCCCTCTGTGCTCGAAACGTAAGAACTGACGTTCAAACAAATCTTACAACGAGTGCATGATCTCGCGTGCAATGACCATGTTCTCAACTCTTTTGGCCAAAACATCAGGTATGCTAGCAAAAATGTGAAGTCGGGCTAATGAATTAGACTTCATCCACACCTCAAATGCATTTTGAACACTTCGTGGTGCATTAAGGGTCGAGACTTGAGAACATTCTTCAACTATGACAAATTCGAGGGTGTTTACCACGAAATACGTTTTACAAGACTTTTTCCATGTATGTAATCAGTTAAGGTAAAGGCTTTAAATGAAGATACAAACAAGTTACTGAAGAAAAAAAAACACATTGACCTACCGTTAGGTTTTAAGCAAATACCCATTGAAAAAATATACGACATCCAATAAGGTTTAACAAAACTAACATGAACCCCATGTGACATCTAGTTTCGTAATAATGCTTCAAAGTTTTAGGACAAAAGCCGCCGAAGGGAGGTCAATTATCCCTCCTCTGAATTGAGAAATTCTCCACCAGTCATTAAAACCATAACAATTCTTGCTCCTATAACGACTAGCCACCATTGATTTGGTCAAGAGATCATTAACTTACTTAACAATCTTCTATAAGCATGACTCGTCATTTTAGGCCCTAGAGATCTGCCCCAAGAAGCCAATCCGAAGGGGAAAAAATCTGATTGAGGCAAAACCTTAAGCGACCCTATCCATTTCTGGAGCTACCTTGATATTGACCAACTGCACAAAACCCATCCGAAGGGGGATGTTCCGAAGGCGACAAGAGGGCGTACAGAATGATCTCACGGTGTGAACCAATGACAGAGATCGTAGGACGTGTTGACACACACCTTCACCCACTTACTATAAACACTCTCTCCGTCCACCTTGATATTGACTCATGAAAACACCATCCGAAGGGGGATGCTCTCAGGACACTAGAGGCCAAGTATGAATCTTACGGTGTGAACATTCAGGGAGAAACGTGAGTGGAGTCATTGAGATATCAGATACATCTCTTCCTCCCACTGAGTATTTTATAACCTAGGGTTTAGTTTACTTAGAAAAAACACGGTTATGAATTTTAACTAGTCACTTTTTAGGTTTGCCCAAGAGTAACTTTTACCTTGGATAGTTGAACACAACTTTTGATCATCATCCATTAAACTCTTTAACAGAGTCTTTGACCAACTATCGCATGCTTGCAAAAAATCTATCTAATTCACCTTTCCAGGTAGGTTCTCAGGTAGGGGTATTCCTTTTCTCTCAGCTTAAATACCCAGCCTAGACAGAACCCGCCTTAGACAAAAGGTCCCTTATAGATAAATTTAATATAATTTTAATCTTTTATGCCAATCAATTTAATCCTATTAAATCGATTTAAAAAGATTAAACTAGGTTGCTAATCCCATTAGAACTTTTGAATTTGGGTCTATCTCAATCCAATTTTAAAACCCTTTTTAGTTTACCCTAAGTCTGCATGTGTCTCTTTCTTATCGATTTTAGTTCTAATTTCCTTTATAACACTTATAACGGAAATAATCAAAACCAACCACAATGTAAAGTAGGCACATATGAGGCATTCATAATGCTTATAAACAGCCTAAGTGTCATGTTTCATGCATTGTTCATTCATTGCGACCTTTTTATATAATTCTTATATAAATAAGCAACGAATCAAGCAAAACATGCTTCCATTCACCCTTACACTATAACGCTTATAATATAAAGATGATTCACGATAATATTCACTGCATGCCAAAATATAACTTTTATATTTCATGATGCATGTGCATGCTTTCAAGTAATTTCTTCATGCCATATTATAACTCTTATAATACATGATGCATGAATGTTTGCACAACCTAAGGTGGGTTTTTAAATCTATATATCAACACTTTGCCATATAAACAACATATATCTCATGTATAAAAAACAAAAATATTGATGAACTGGGTAAAATTGCCTCAAAATCCTCAAAACTACAAGCTAACTATTACAAAAACAAGGACTCTTCGGTTCAAATAGGCGAACTGGGTCTTGAACCATATGGGCGAAGTTTGTGTCTCCACTGATCGTGTACTAATCTTCCCCGCGATCTTCTACATGAAAGAACAAACACTTTGCTCAATCGTTTACCTACGCTTCCAGAGCTAAACAATCGTTTAGCAACGATAGTGTAACTTTTACTATGCGATGAAGCACGAGATACGTAATCGTGCAGTGCCTTCCGCAATGCAAGCCTTATACGATCGTCTAAACGACTACGACGCAATGAAGCACAATCGTATAAATGATCGTTGAGCGAGCACCTTCGTATTGTATACCGCGTGATCGTGCAGTCAGTAACTATGCGATGAGGCATGCTAACTACACGATCGTTTAGCGTGCGCCTCGTTCTAAACAATGAGCATCATATGCTTCCACTATGATCGTCTACCTCCAACGTCTCTGTGATCGGGCAACCAACGCTACGTGATAGAGTAAACGATTTACCCCCATAAATACTACACGATCGTATAGAAAAATCTATACGATCATTTAGATAAATCCCAACTATCGTTTACCTGAGGCTACACAATACGACCAACTCTTGGTCTTCTTCTTCGCTGAGAACTACACCTCCATGCTTCGAAACTTCATCACGTATGACTTGAATAACTCAAACACTTTGAATTACAGACTCGATAGCATGTTAATTATGCCCAAAAAACATAGGGGCCCTTATAAATTAACACTTTGTAATTTAAAGAAAGCTTTAAACAGAAGCAATTAAACTCGTAAACATCCATCAACGCTATCCATAAACGCATATAACAATTAAACGCAATGCAGAAAACCTACCACGACTGTAAAAGAAGTTCAAAATAGAAGTGAAATTTGGAGTATCGGAGCAACCTGACTCTGATACCAATTGAAGGAAATCAGACATAAGGATTTTCATGAGCAGCGGAAGGATCGTTCTAAATTTCAATCATATATGAACACTAACAATTACAGTACACAAATGAAAACAACAGGATATGCAAACAAACAAAATTATAGCATGCTTTACTAAGATCAAGGGATAGAACAAACATACCTTTGAAGACTCATCATCAACACCCTTGATCACGAACGCTCGTTCACAGCAAGATGGCAACACACGAACGCTCGTCCACCACGATCGCAACACAACACTATTAACAAAGAACTCGAACACCGCAATCTCCAAGATCACGAACACAACAGACTCCACATGAACACCACGAATGACCTCCAAATAACCTCGACTATGTTGAGTTGAGTATGACACTACCACAATGGCTATCTTGGTATTCTCGATGTGAGAATCCAGAAGTGGGGGCTCTATGTGAACTCAGTTAGAGGTAGGGACTGAAGAAGAACAATCGTGTAAACGATTGAGCAAGTGGGAGATGACAGAGGTCTATCGTATAGCTAAAGCTGCACGATCGTTTAGATAATCGCCAACTGAGTGTCTATCATATAGAAACACTCCAAGATCGTCTAGTCTCTCTAAATTGTCGTACAGTAAATCTTATTTACTTGACAGTATTTCCGTGAGAAATTTTCGAGAATGGAAATCTCAATTCAACAACTACTCTATTTAAGAAAACATTTTTTTTATCTCACGGTTACCATGAAACCACTAATAACCTCCCACTTGATGTATAACATACACCACACCGATCATATCATATATAATCGAATTACCTCTTGTCAATTTGAACATTTCAAATCAATACCAAGAACTAATCTTCAACTTGAATCCATTGAGCTACCAAGAGGAACTTATGGACCTGTAGCTCGAAGCTTCAACGGTACATGAATAACTTACTAAACTCTTTAGTCATGGGATCCACCATCCATTAACTATCGGGCACTTCTCTAAAGACCGACAGTTGAACTCTCCTTACTACAGATATATTATGTGTCCATCTTAACCAATCAACAGTGCGATAAGCCTTCACAGATCACTCGTAAGTATAGCTTGGCCAATAACCATTACGCCCCTATAGTTACATCTAACTCCTTAAGTACCACTGATCTCTCTAATGAACATAAGTCATAGTCCTACTAAGATAGTGTTAAGTGAAATTTCCAGTGAGATAGTGTTAAGTGAAATTTCCAGTGAAACTACTGAACCTTTAACAAGAGTTGTTTAAGAACCCAACACCTCAACAAGAGTTGTTGAAGTTGGTTCATCTAGTAGGTCAAATTCACCTCAAACGTTGAGGAAGCCTCGATGTAGTGGGAGGGTTGCGAACTCGCCTATTTGTTATATAGATTTAACAAAACTCTAACTATCGTAGCTGATGAAGATGTTGATGATCCATTGTTTTACAAGAAGGCAATGAAGGATGTTGACAAAGATGAATTGATCAAAGCTATGGTTCTCTAAATAGAGTCTATGTACTTCAATTCGGTTTGGGATCTTGTAGATCAACCTGATGGGGTAAAACCTATAGGTTGCAAACTGATCTACAAGAGAAAAATGGGTGTTGATGGGAAGGTACAAACCTTCAAGACTAGACTTGTGGCAAAAGGTTATACCCAAGTTGAAGGATTTGACTATAAGAAGACTTTCTCACGTGCTGCCATGTTGAAATCTATTCGGATACTCCTGTCCGTTGCCTCATATTATGACTATGAGATTTGGAAAATGGACGTAAGGACTACCTTTCTGAATGACAATCTTGAAAAGACTATCTATATGCAGCAACATGAGGGATTCATAACCCAAGGTTAAAAGCAAAAGGTTTTCAAGCTTAATCAGTCAATTTATGGATTGAAACAAGCTTCTTGATCTTGAAATATAAAATTTGATACTGCGATCAAATCTTATGGCTTTGACCAAAATGTTGATGAGTCTTGTGTATACAAGAAAATCATCAACAGTTTAGTAGCTTTCCTAGTGCTGTATGTAGATGATATCCTACTCATTTGGAATGATATAGTCCATTGACTAAAACTAAAAATTGGCTAGCTACCCAATTTCAAATGAAAGATTTGGGAGAGACACGGTTTGTTCTAGGCATTCAGATCTTTAGAGATCAAAAGAACAAAACGCTAGCCTTGTTCCTAGCATCGTACATTGACTGCTTGTCAAGTTTTTTATGCAAAATTCTAAGAGAGGCTTGCTCTTTTTCAGGCATGGAGTTGTTTTATCTAAGGAACAATGTTCTAAGACACCTCAAGAGGTAATTAATTTCAAGAGAGGTTTGCTCTCTTTCAAGTGTGGTTCCAAACATATCAAAGCCCATCACCCTTTATTGTGATAATACTGGTGTTGTGGCTAATTTCTGAGAGCCTAGGAGTCACAAGCGCAAGAAGCACATAGAGCAGAAGTATCATCTCATCCGAGAGGTTGTTCATCGAGGGGACGTGATCGTCATGCAGATAGCTTTAGAGCACAACGTTGTTGATCCATTTACAAAAGCCTCGTGGCTGAAGTGTTTGTGGGTCACCTACAGAGTATAGGTCTAAGGGATAGACCACATTTGATCTAGGGCAAGTAGGATATTTTGTACTGGGTGCATTTTTATGTCCTAGTTTATTGTTTTATGTGTACTTTTATATTAGTATGACTTTTATATTGTACACCCCACTAACTTTAGGAAAAGTGGGAGATTGTTAGGGTTGATGCCCTAAATCTCGTGGGTTCTGTGTTTGTAATTGTAATGTACAAATATTTTTTTTATTTAATAAAATATGAGATGTTTTCTTCGACATTTAGTAGCACTAACCCACGAAACTGATAAATTAACATCAAAGGTTATCTTTTGTACCTTAAACGTGTATGTAGAGACATACATGTGGATCGTGTTTTAGTGATAACTTAAATGGTCTGTAGTAAATAGATAAGGTTAGGTATCTTATCCTGGTGACACTATGAATACGACCCATTTTATAGATGTTACAATCGTTGTAAAGTGGTACAAATAATCTGATCCTAATCATGCATGTCGAGATATATGAGCGGGAATATTTTATACAAAGGGTTTTGTATAAGACTGGACCACGAAATGACTAGTCTTATTATATAACACCGTTAATAATAGAGACTTACATTTCACCAGGATGACCATAGGTGACGTGAGTTGAATCTCGAATAAATTGTGAATTCATGCCTACGAAGGCAGTCATTTGATTTGTATAGGTGAGAGTGGCCAGACAACCAACTCAATAAGCTTACCATTTCGAAGATTCGTCTTATTGGGGAGTTGGGAACACAACTACACAAGACGGAATTCACTCATTCTCTAACGTTTGGGTAAGTAGATAAATTATTCCCTTAAGGGCTGATTCCGGGACTTGAACAATGTGGCATCACACCCTCTCTTAGCCCGAGAGGGGTTTGGTCATAGTTGGACTATGATTTATTGTTTGTTAGAGGGATCAGTGGTACTTAAGAAGTTAGATGTAACTATAGGGGTAAAACGATAATTTTGGCCTAGCTGTACTTACGAGCAATTTGTGAAGGGTCATCGTATTGTTGATTGGTTATATCCAATGAACACAAAAATATATCTGTAGTGTGAAGAGTGCAGTTGTCAGTCTTTAGTGAAATGACCGACAGTTAATGGATGTTAAGTACTTTAATTAAAGAAGTTTAATTAATTATTCAAATACCATTAGAGCTTCAATCTACAGGTCTACAAGGTCCCCTCTGTAGCTCAACGTGGATTATTGAGAATCAATTTTGGATTAATTTAAATTGTTCAATTAACTGAGGGAATTAATTATATGTGATATAATTAAATTAATTAAATATATAATGAAATTAATATAATGTAATTGAAAGTATTTTAGTGAATATCACAAACTTTTATTTGTAGAGGGAAATGAATATATTTAATATGATTTCAATATTATAATTGATATGGATTAGAATTCAATAAATTTAATGTTAGATAATATAATATGATTTATATTAAATACCCACAATGATTGAGGAATTAAAAACTATAGGTTATATTGTATTTGAACATATCAAAACTATAGGTTATGTTATGTGTTATATTTGATACATATAGTCATATAGTTATTTATACATATATTAAATTAGTATTATATATATATATATATATATAATTATTATTTAGTAGTTACTATATACTTATATATTAGATTATTATTTTATTTTATTTTAAATTTAAATTTCAAAATTAAACCCTTAATTCTTTCAATCAAACATGAGGCAGACAATTTTTTTTAAGAGTTTTTTCATCTTCATTTTTTTTTTTTTTGCAAAGTGTGTCTGTGTGTATGGATTCTACAAAACTCTCCCTGTAAATTTTTTTTCTCTCTTTTAAAATCTGTGTTCCCTCTTCCTAAAAATACACAGAATTCACACCTCATCTGGATTCCCATCCCAAAAGAGAATACAGAGGTCTCACTCGTGGTGCTATCATCATTGGGTGTTCGTGTTTCCACGAGTTGTTCGTGAACGGTTCAAGGGTTTCATGAAGATCTTTGGCTTCAAGGGTAAGCACTCTTCTTCCTTTTTTTAATGCATGCTGTAATTTTTCTTGTTAATGCATATCTTTTGTTCTATAATTTTTTTGTTTTGTGAAAATTGAAAATTTGGTCGACCCTCGCTTCCGATACAGAACTTCACAGTTCCTTCACCTGTAACTTCCTTTTAAAGTGAAAAATCTCCATACCTTTTTCACTCATATGTCCCAGTTTGTTGTATCATAAATCAGTCTGACTCGAACTATCAACAATGACCATCATATTCCTGACATTTTTCTTGACATAAAGAGTTCCTAACTTGCTTCCTTGAGCCATTACTATAGCACTTTTTGTAACCTTCTAGTTTCCTTTGCCAAAGAACACGTCACATCCTTCATTGTCTAACTGCCCTATAAAAATCAAGTTTTTCATAATATTTTGAAAATGATGTACCTTGCAAATTTCCCAAACTGAACCATTTACCCATTTTATATTCACGTCACCGATCCCAATAATGTCCAAAGGTTCTCCATCAGCAAGATACACCTTTCCATGATTTCTTGCAACATAATTTTTCAGAATGTCACATTGACCAATAGTATGAAATAATGCACCTAAATCCAGCACCCATGTATCTTGAGTGCTCTTAACTGCCAAAGTCAGAGCATCCTGAATTTCATCTATAGCAATATTTGCATCAACTTCATTCTTCTCACTGCACTTTAGATCTTTGCAATTCTTTTTCAAGTGTCCAGTCTTTCCACAATTCCAACACTCAAACCTGTTGTTTCTGGACTTTCCTCTATTGTTTTTCGATTTGTCTCTGTTGCCACGACTTTTGTTGTTACTTCTTCCTCTATCCACATTCAATGTTGAACTAGAAGTAGAAGCAACACTCGCGTCCTTTCTACAAAATCTCTTCTGCGAGCGCAGAATCTCAAACCTGTGAAAAGTCAATTTCTCTTTACCACATGAATTAGAAAGTATAGCTTTCATGATTTCTTAACTATTAGGCAATGATCTCAACAACAATATTGCATTTACTTCATCAGAAAATTCTAATTCGACACCAGCCAATTTGTTTATCATCAAATTCATTTAAATGAGCAATGACAAGTGTACCTTCCGCCATTTTCAAATTAAAGAATTTGGTTTAGAGATACCCCTTGTTGCTTACTGAAGGCTTTTCATACATGTTAGATAGAGTCGTCACCAATCCTGTTGTGGTCGTTTCCTTCACTACACTGCTTTGCACATTTTTTGTCAAAGTCGGGTGAACAGTCTTTAACATCTTTCTGTCCAACTTCTTTCATTCAGTTTCTCCCATGTCATAAGGTTTCCTTCCAATGGCAAATCCAATTCTTTGGAATGTAAGTAATCTAATATCTAGCACTTCCAGAAAGAAAAATCTAATCAATTAAAAATAACCAATCTTTCATCTATTTTCGACATCGTTCTATAATTCATTCAACTCTGATACCACTTGATAGGGGATAATAATATATTAATCTAAATTAATCAACCAAATTCAGACAATATAAATTATCCAACAATCCCATATCAAATTGGAGTCCTAAATTATGCACAATAAACAATTTGTATTTCGATGGCTTGAAAGAATAGATAAACCAACCTAAGCCTTCAAGCAACAAGAACGATAATAAATTAAGTTTAAGGGAAGAGAGATGATACCCGGTTTATACTGGTTCACCGAGCGTCGGTTACATCCAGTTTTCTATCAATGCAGGTTCCATTAAAATAATCAGAGAGAATGGTACAAGGGTTTACAACGTTCGAGAATGATTTTTCTCAAATTTTCTCTCAAGAAAATTGCTCACAGATCACTCTTTACAAGGCTCACAAAACTCTCAAGGAAAGAAAACACAATGTGAACAACACAAAAAATATTACTCACGATAATTTTCTTTCTTCATCTACAAGATACACAGAGCCACAAAATTTTCTTTCTTCAATAACCAAATGAAGCTCTTGGCACACCCACAATTTCCTTCCAATTTTGTTGTATAAATAAAGATGTCCACCGCTCATTTTTACTTCATAATGATTATCCATCTCCATGTTAATCAATGAAGAGCTTTCTTATGGTGTAAGCAAAAAATCAAATGGGCCTAAACTTTGGGTTGGGCTCCAATTTTCTTAACACAAGCAACAATTTTATTGTTGTTCATTTATCCAAATACTAAAAATAAATAAACAAACAAATAAATAAACAGAGATACCTTTAAAATGAAGGAGTAAAGCATGGTGGTATTGGTTTTTGAGTTAGTAATGTTGAGATGTAAAACTGTGGGCCTTACCTTCCGGTCATTGTATCTTCAAGTTTACATGGGTTAGAACTTTGAGTCATTTTAACCTCCATCTCAACCACTTATAACTTGAGCTTTTATTCTCCTATTTGAGGCCATTCTCACTTCTGATTGCTCACCCTTATACCAGTTTTCTACTCATTTTCATGGCCATCTAAAAGAATCCAACTCTCGGATAAATCCAAGAAACCAAAAATAGAACCTCCAGCCAACACTAGAATAACAGCAAGAGGATAAAAGAGATCATACAGAGAAATCTAGAACTCAAAAGATAGCATAAGAGGTTCAGTACAATGGTGGGAGGTTAAAGGAGATGATGGAAAAGAGAGGGATGCCCTATCATATAAAGAAAATAATATTATAATAATTTTTGCCAAACAACTTGCTGATTAATCATATTTAACTGCCACATCATTTTACCGTTAGTTCGATCCAAGTAACTTCAATGAGCATTTAGAACTATTTCTTAAACCTCGAGTACTAATGTATTCATTTTGAAATTTTAAGGACCAACTAGACATTAACTTCAAATCTTAAGGGATCAAAAAGTCATTTTGTCCTTTTTTTTTTTAATTTACATTAATATTTAGTATAGATTACAAAATATTATTGATATGAATTTAATTTACGGAACTTAAAATGATATATAGAAAAACATAAAAGCACAAATTACATTAATTAAAAAACGGAAAGAGAGTAATTTAAGAATTCTCAAAATGATAAATGAAAGAATAAAATAACAATTTAGATTAATTTTAAAATAAAAACATGTAAGAATGGGAGAGAAATTTTCAAAAATGACCTTTTTACACCTTTTAGGTACCAAGCCAAACAAAGGGAAAAACGACGCCGCTGACCTATTTTAGAGGTCCAAATGAAAAATGTCCTACTTTTTTAAAATAATGTTAACTGGCTTTTTGCTAAATGTCATATACAAGGGAAGTTACAAATTTTCCTTTCCTCCATACATTTTTCTTTCTTTCTTCCTCTTTCCTTTCTCTTGCTCCATACGATCACAACTTTTCCTTTCCTCCATCCATTTTCCTTTCTTTCTTCCTTTTTCCTTTCTCTTGTTCCTACGATCACAACTTCTTCGACAGACCAATTTTGACAAAACTCTTTTTTTTTTCTTTTTTCCCTTTTTCCTTCATCTTATTCTTCTTCGATGGACCAACTTCGACGAAACTTTTTTTTTTCTTTCTCTTCTTTTCTTCTTCTTCGACATGACCAACTTTCAGCAAAACCACATGCACAACTCTCGCTGTGAGAGAGAAAAGAAAGGAAAGTGAAATGTGAGTGAGGAAGGAAAGAGAGAGAGAGCGAGAGAGGTAGAGAGAAGAGTGATTTGTGAGTGAAGAAAGGAAGCGAGAGAGCGAGATGGGATTTTCTGCTTGCATGAGTTCATTTTGGTAGTTTCACCCAAATTTGACGTCAATAAAGGGTAAAAAAACGGGGTAAATTTCATTTTTCCCAAATCTTAGGTCATCCGTACAAAAACTCCCAAGCAAAGTGTTAGGATTGGTGCCCTAAATCTTGTGGATTTCGTAGTTTATAAATTGTATTAAGAAATTATTTAATTAATAAAATAAAGAGTTATTTCATTTGTGCATAACTCAATTGAATAAACTAAGCCCTGAGGTTATTTTATGTAACTTGAACAGTAAGTGGTAGACATATAGGTGGATCATATTCACGTAATAACTTGAATGATCTCTAGTATATGGATAAGGTTGAGTACTTTATCGTGGTGAAACTGCGGATGCTGGCCACTTTGTAAATGTTACAAGGGTTGTAAGTGTTACAAATGATGTGATCCAAATCGTTCCTGTAGAGACATGCGAGTGAAGGTATTCTATACAAAGAGTTTGTATAAGACCGGACTGTGAAATGTTTAATTTCTCTTTATAACATCATTGACTAAAGATATTAACATTACATAGGATGACAATAAGTAACTTGACCTCCATCCTGAGCAAGTTATGAACACCTATCTATGAGGGCAGTCCTTTGATTTGTATGAGTGAAAGAGGCTCATTATCGCCAACTTAGTAAGCCCACCATTTTGGGAATTTGTCCGAATAGGGGAGCTGGGAACATAGCTACGCAAGATGAAATCCTCTCCTTCCTGTCTTTAGGGTAAGTAGATAAATTGCTCCCTAAGAGTTGATTTTGGGTCTTAACAATGAGGCCTCACCCTTTCATTGCCTTTAGAGGGATTTAGTTTATAATTTGACTATAAACTAATTGTTCATTAGAGGGAGTGGTACTTAAGAAGTAAAAGGTAATTATATGGGTAAAATGATAATTTGACCCAGTTGTAATTACGAGTAATTCGTGAAGGGTTAGCTTATTGGTAATGGTTATATCTGTGGACAAAGAAATATATTTATAGTGTAAAGAGTACAGTTTGAGTGACTTATAGTTAATGAATGTTGATTAATTTAATTAAATAGTTTAATTAATTAATCTTGTATCATTGTAGCTTCTAATTTGTAGATTCATTAGGTCCCATTGCTAGCTCAATGAGGATAAAACAACAATAGTTTTGGAATAATTTGAATTTTTCAAATCAAATAAGGGAATGAAATTTTATGAGATGTAAATTAATATAATGTATATGGATACAGTGTAATATAAATTTAATTTTGAATGAGATTCAAATTTAAACTTTATAATATGAAAGAGATATATGTTTGAATAAGATTCAAATATTAATTATATGAATGACATTCATATAAAACTATAGGTTAGACTTAATACGATTGTGATTCATATTTAAGCTATAAATTATGAGAGAGAGATGTATTTTATTATGATTTAAATACATGATGAATTAAATATCTTATATGATTTAATGTTTTTTAATCAAATAAAACTATGTAGAAAGAGTGGGGTGTTAAAGTAACTCCCCTCCTTCTTTCATTTGATATTGCAAAGTCTTTGCGATGGTAAAAGATGAAGAACATTATTTTTTTTTTTTGTAAGAACTCCCTCAATTCTCTCTCAATTCTCTCTCTCTATCACTCGCACAAAATTTACTGAATGCTAGATCAAGTTAAAATATATTGTGGATTTTCAAATTATTGACAGGTACATAGTAAATAATTTTTAAAAATAGGTGGAAATGGAAAGTATTGACACAAAAATGGTAGTTTTGCTATGAAGGGAAACCATGTACGGGGTACACAATTAGCATTTAACCTAGTCAGCACCATGTCAGCTCAGTTGGTGGATCGGTCAAAGAGGGACTCGTGAACCGAGTCCACACTTTTCTTTCTTTCTTTTTTTTTTTTTTAAAAAAAAATCGATTGAAGTGTTTTTTTTCTAATTTTTAACTAACAAATTCTTTCACTATTAAACTTAATTATATATTTAATATGCAAGGAAAACATAATTATTTTGCACTCATATTAAAAAAAAAAAGATGTCATGATACTAAAGAAGATTTGCAATTAGTTCTTTAATTTGAAAATAGAAGTTTACATGAAATTTAAAGACGACCCCTTAGCCCTTACCCCACATGGGGGTTGTCTTTGTGTGCCTCTAAATTAGCTTCACCCTGTTATCGTTGTCGTCTACAACGAATATATCTTCGATTAGTGTCAGCAACATTGAGTCGTCTTGTTTGTTGAATAATACTTTCTATATTGATCAATATTTGGTGGCACATTGAACCCAACTCTGATAAATTGTGTTGTACTGAATATTGTTGTACATCTCCGATAAAATTATTCTGTACGATGAAAAAAATAAATATTAAACAATATTCATATCATATATTTGGGAAATGTCTGATTTTAGATCTCTTACCATGCAGTAATAGTAAGCGTTGTCAGGTGTGAAAATTGCCTCGTGATTGAATCGTACGAGGGAAAGTAGTCATCTGATACAGTTGGCCCATTTGTTATTTCTCCTTGTGCACAACGATCATGTCGTGCATGCCCGTAGGATATATATTTTGCATGAATTCGACAACAGTCTTGGTCATGCTTACTTCTCAAATCAATCTGGTGTAGTGTTGAGAGTGTATAGCACAACAAAGGTATCGTTTGTTGCAGACTGAACTGTCTCAACACACGATCTGGATGATGCCACTCTACTATATAGAAGTATATAAGAAGGCTAACGGTCAACCAGATGTCTTCACCATCATGACAGTAATCAGGTAGTGATGACCAAATTGTTGGGGTTGATGCCCTAAAGTCTCGTGTCCTGTAATATGTAAACAGTATGTACGAACACTTGTGTTGTTAATATATGATATTTACTTCATATCTTGTTGTTTTGCTCAATTAATTGTTTTATTTGCTTTACCACAAACCAATAAACATAAAATCCCTGGTTATCTGTATGTGACTCAAGCATATATGTGGTGACATACAAGTGAATCATGCCTTGAGTGATAATCAAAATGGTCTGTAGTAAATGGATATAGGAGGGAAACCTTATCCTGGTAACGCTACGCATGCGACCCGTTTTGTGGAATGGTCACAAGTGTTGTGACTTTTCACAGATGGTCTGATCCTGATCATTTGTGTTGGGGACATACGAGCAGGGGCGTCCTATACAAAGAGTTTATATAAGACCTGGGCACGAAGTGTTAACTTCTCGTTATATAACACCATTCATGACAAAGACTTTACTTCACTAGGATAACCATAGGTAACATGACCTCAATCCTGAGTGAGTTGAGAACTCATGACATTGAGGGCAGTCCTTTGATTTGTATAGATGCAAGTGGCCAGGTTGCTGATTCAAACCTACCATTTTGGGGATTCGTCTGATTTGGGAGCTAGAAACTTAGCTACACAAGATGGAATTCACTCCTTCCCCGAGGCAGGGGTAAGTAGATAGATGGCTCCCTTAAAGGTTGATTCCGAGGCTTGAACAATGTGGCGTCATACACCTTCTCTTGGCTCAAGAGGTGTTCACACATAGTTGGACTATGTTGTATTGTTCATTAGAGAAATCAGTGGTACTTAAGGAGTGAGATGTAACTACAGGGGCAAAACAGTAAATTGGACCAACTGTACTTATGAGCATCTATGAAGGGTCATTGTACTCATGATTGGTTATATCCGATGGACACAGAAATATATTTGTGGTAAAAAGAGTTCAGTTGTTGGTCTTTAGTGGAATCACTGATAGTTAACAAATGGTGGATCTCGTGGCTAAAGAGTTTAGTCAGCTATTCACGTACCGTTGGAGCTTTGAGCCACAGATCCATTCGGTCCCCTGGTTAGCTTGGATAAAGTTGAGAACCAATATTTAGGTTAATTTGAGATGTTCAAATTGACAAGAGAAAGTTCAATTATATATGATAATTGAACTAGTTAATTATATATGATATAATTGGCTAAATGTATTAGATACATTATTTTGGAGGAAATAAGATATAAATATGATTTATATCAAGTAGAAGAGAAAATACTATAGTAGATATGTGATATCAAAGTATAGGATATAAATATAATATGATTATATTTATTTATTAATTAATTGATTAATTATATGATAATTAACCAATTATTCCACGTTCGGACGTGGGTAGTGAGCAGCGTTGGTTATGGTAACCGGTGGGTTAAAAATGAAAAGAGTTTCATTTTTCGAATCGTGCATTCATTATTTTCAACTGCTCAAAAGAATTCGTGAAAACGATCGCTCGAGAGCCTATACGATAGAAGCTCTTCCGTCTAAACGATTGTCTACCTCATGACTTCTCTAAACGATCGTATACGTTTTTCTTAAACGATCGTTCAACTTTTCATACACGATCGTGTAGCTCTTCTATACAATAAACACTTCCACTATACGATAGCATAGTTTTTTTTCTCCCACTTGCTTATCGTCTACACGACTTGTTGTCCTCCGTCCTCTACTAAACTCACCAAAGCCCACTATTTGCGTTTTCACTCCGAGGATACTCGGGTTTCATTAGTGGTGGTGTCGTCCCCGTTGCAGTGTTCGTGTTCGTACTGATCGTGCTGTTGCAGTCGACATACTCGCTGGGTGTTGGTAGATCTGTTGGAGGGTTTCCGCTGCATTGGGTTCAGAAGTTCGAAGAGAGTCTTCAACTGGTATGAACCCTTTCCCTATTATTTATTGTGTTATGAACATGCCGATAATTAGAATAATGTGCATAACTGTATGTGTTGAATGTATATCTTTTGTATTTCGGTCACTGTGAAATCGGAGCGATCTGAACACGCTTATGGAACTCTCGGTATGAGATCCTTCACAAATCTCTTGTGTGTATGAAATCCAATTAATCTGAAAAAAAAAAAAGAAGATAATTATACACTCAAAATGTTTTAAATATTCATTTATATATACATTTGTTGCCTGATTGTACATCAATATGTCAAATATTTTCGGTATACTAGCAACATATTTGCTGACTGTTCAGAGGTAACAATATACCACTCCATCTAAAATTATAAAAAATACAATTAATTTATATCCTTACATAAAATGATAACAAAATAAATATATAAATAAAATAATACCTGGCACTAAGTGGATGATGACCTGGGGTCTGTAATTGGACTTGTGGTGCTATAAACTGAAATCAATCATAAACTCATACTTGTAGTAGTATCAGCGGCCCCGCTATTTCCAACGCTTTTGCATTGGTAGCCCGACAAAGTTTTCTATAAAGCCATGCAAGACAGGCACCACCCCATGTGTACATACCAACATGCTCGAAATTAGACAGTAGCAGGAAATACATGAGATGTACTAGAGTGTTCGACTTGTCATCGAACAAAAATCCTCCAATAAGCTGCATAATGTATGCTCGTGTATACCTACGTACGCTTATGTCGTCGGCATCGGGAGGTAATTCTAGAAACTGGGACGCCAACCACGGGATACTCAATCTTAAGCCTTTCAGATCATCGGTAGAATGCTTAAGAGCTCGTCATAAACATTCTTCTAATCATAATGTAATGAATCTGTCAATGGTTCTTCGTCCACTTGTAACCCAAACTGAATGGCAACATCCTGCAATATAATTGTACATTCCCCACAAGACAGGTGAAATGTGTGGGTTTCTGGTCTTCAACGCTCAACTAAAGCAGTAATGAGGTGCCAATCAAGTTGGATAAATATGATTTGTGTAACCCCAAGAAAACCTACCTATTCAACGTAGGGAATAATCGTTGATCAAATGGGATAGTATGTTGTGCAGATGTCTCCCTTCTCCGACAACTCAAAACTACGGTAGAATAACTCTTCCATATCGATTGTGAATGATGCGTATTTTGTTGATATAGTTGTACAGGATTAGATGGACCAAACTCCATTACCTAAGAAGTTCAAATTACATTACATAACAAAATCCATCACATAACAAAATCTATTTCCTAAGAATGAATTAGATAAAATAAATTCATGACATAAAAAGGACAATTACATAAAAATTATAATTACATAAAAAATATAAGTACATAAAAGATACAATTACATAAATCAACCTAACAAATAGCCCAACAAAATCATCCAAAAAACTAGTCCAACAAAATCAACCCAACAAAATTCAATTTCTAGGTTCAACATATAAGATCTAAAGATTATACATTTAAATCAACCCAAATCTAAGATCCATAAATTATACATTTAAATTAGCCAAAATAAATACAAAATAGTATATCTATGAATCATACATTTAAATCACCCCAAAAGAAAACAAAATGATATATATATGAAGCAATCTTCATTTTTATAAACAAATACATATATGGGAAAAAAATAAAGAAAAAACTTTACCTAAGGCGAACGACGACAAAGATTGGAGACAACGGGTGGTAAATCGACTCATGATGGCAGCAAAAAGAGAGGAGAAAAAGGTAATCGTGAAGATAGCGGACGACGGTAGATTTGGCGACCGATGGTAGCGGGGAGGAAGAAAGGAGAAAAAAGTATCGGATGGGGGAAGAAGAAGGGGTTGCAGCGTTTAAAGGACCACTAAGTCGTGTACCCACGACTTAGGGTAATTGTGGACCCAGTCCATGATTACCTTGGTCAACGCTGCATGACTGCCACATTGGCAGTCTGCGTGCCAGATCACAGGGACTTGTGTACCGGGTACACGATTTAGTTCTAATTGTGTACCGGGTACACGATTTAAATGTAATCGTGTACCGGGTACACGATTAAAAAAAATCTATTTTTGTCAATATTATCCACCAAACCCTATTTTTGTTAATAATTATTAAAATAACATTTTTTTAAAAAAAAAATCCAGAATGCTACATCTCTATAAAATCAATTTCCTATTCCAAAAAGGTTTTAGATCTCACAATCAAGATTCTTGCCTGAGAATAGCAAGGTAGTCCGACGGTAGTGTTCCTCCTCTTGTTCATGAAAGAAGTTTCGTATTCGTGGGAATTCGTGCAAAAAGGAAACTCATTGAAGAAAATCTTCAAGGGTAAGTTTCCATTCCCTGTTTATCATGCTTAAATGTTTATCCTGTGTATTGTTTTATCTGTTTGTCTGTCTTTCCAAAATTGAAATCAATGGCACGTTCGTATGCTTCTATATGGGATTCGATCCCTTTATAGAACCCTTCCACTCAACCTTATTCTCCAAGACAATCACAACAGTCTAATGCACGATGCCATTCGTGCTGAGACTGTCGCCTGAGTTCTCAAACTACCGTCGTTGCAGAAGTTATTGCCGATAAGTGCCATAGATCTTCCTCTCTCTCATTCATTCTTCATCATTTTTACTATTGTTGCATGTGGCCATTGAACGAATCGACCAACAGTGTTTAGATGAGTATCGAGGGATGTTTGATTTTTGTTGAAGTTTTAAGTTTTTGTGATATGATTGACTTCAATTAAAATATTCATTGTTTTAAAAACTGATTTGAAGTTTGGCGAGGATGGTAGCTATTGTCCAACAAGGTTAAAGACATACTAAAATACTTAAATACAATGCATGAATTTGTTTTAATTTGTGATGTTAATTTTTATCAATTTTAGTGTGGAAGATTAATTTGAATACTTGCTAATTGTGTTTTTATTTAAAAAATTTGTTTTGCTATTTATAATATTTAGAAAACTTTTTGTTATTTTTTCAAAGTAAACCATAAAAATTGCTATTTGTTTGCCAGCCCTTCGATCTGCACCGGCCCAGCCTTCTGCACTCCGAAAGCTCAAAACCTCGAGACACCAGCTGAAATCGCTCATCAGATGAAGCAACCGAGAGATAAAATGTTTTAGGGTTTAAGGGTCTTAACTCTTAATCAACCCTCTTCTCTTCTCTACATTTCTTCTCATTCTCATCTCTTCTTCTACACATAAGATTTTCCTTTCACTCGTTAGCTTCAATTACATTAGTTTCAGCATCTCCAGAATGTACGGCGATCCCCAACAGTTTCAGCAGCATCAGCAGCCGCCCAATCAGCATCCTCTTGGTGGGGATTTCCCAAGAGGCCCGCCCCTGCCAGGGCCACCGCCCATGATGAGGCAGCCATCTGCTTCTTCAACTACACTCGCTCCCGAGTTTCAACAGCACCATCATCCTCGCCACCCCTCTGGCCCTGCTCCTCCTCCTTCCGAAGGTAAAACTCTCTCTTCTGTTATCTAGTCTATGACATTGGGAGTTTGTTCTGCGACTCAAATCGTTTTGGACATTGGGTTGGTTGCTGGGATTTCTGGGCGTGTTGTTAACTTTGTCAATGGGGCCTTAGATGTGTAGTTTGCACTGAAAGCGTAAAATTGATTGTTGGTCCTTTCTCTGTAACATCAGTCATTTTCCCAGGAGGGAGCAGGTGCGTTCAATCTTGAATTATTTAGATAAGGGGTTCTACTGCAGACAAAAGCCTTTGAGAAAGTCAATAGTTTGAGGACAATGAGATGGTTCTTCCAGGCTCAATTTAGTGCATGCTGATAGTTCTTCTTGTTGTTTTCTAGGTTCTTCTCTTATTTGAAACATGTTTTCTTTCCTCCCTCTCTTTAACATATATATATATATATAATATATATATTATATAAGAGAAAAGTAACTAAGAGTTGAGCTTTTGAATTTTTTTTTATTATATATATATATATAATTTTTTATCAAGCACTTTTTGATGGAGGTGGGTAGGCCTTGATCTAACATACTCTCTCAAATTTTCGCTTCTTTGTAGTCTTTAACTTCCCCATTAAGTTCTAGAGTATAATTTCCGTGAGTGGTATTTTTTTCCCCCTTAAAGTGAGAAGAGAGGAGTCTTGCTGGTGTTTGGGACCTTTGGGTATTTGTCCTCCCTAGCACTTCAACAATTTAGGTTAGGGAACCTAGTTGTTTGCGTTGGTAGATGTTGATGGATATAGGGTGAATATGGTGAAAATTTCTTAGTGATAGAGGGAGCCTTGCGAGAGCTTATCCACGTTTGATTTGTATCCTAGCAGTCCTTAAAGTGAGCCCAAAAGAGGATCTTCTGGATTCTGCCTTCAAATGGGAGAGGGAAGCTCAAAAGGGGAGTTTGCTGTAGTGATAAAAAAAGAGAATATTAGCTAGAGCCAAAAGTCTTAAGTGAAATGGAATGGGCCAAGGATGGGATTGTAACACTGCCTTTTTTTTTTTCCCCATAGGATGGCCTGTGGTAAGAGAAATAAGAATTGCAAAGGTCCTTTGATCATGGGTAATGGGGAGCATACGAGCAGTGACAAGGAGGTTGAGGCAGTGCTTTTAAATGCCCAAGGCGCACAAAAAAGTGCGAGTTTTTTTTTTGTGAGGCGCACTATGTATAAAAATATTACATTAAAAAGAGAATATAATTGAAGTGGAAATATGGAAAAAAAGGGACCCAAAACACAAGAAATTTTGCATTTAGGTTTGATAAATTTGATCCTTTTAGTTAATAAAGAAGGAAAATCCTTTATTATTACTATTTTTTAAAAATAATTGAAAAGCCCCAAGGTGCAGGGCTTTGATCCTTGGGGCTTCACGAGGTGCCAGATTTGTGCCTTGGACCTAGGCGCGTGTCTGAGAGGGCTTTTTAAAACACTGGGTTGAGGAGGAGGTTTTTTGGTGTTTTCAAATCTTTATAACCCTGACGTCCTGCCAAAATCGTTTATTCAAGGTATTGGTTATTGTCCCATTTCGACAAGGGATGGAGAGGAGTTGGTGGCCCCGTTTACGTTGGAGGAAATTAGAAAAGCAATTTTTGGGAGTGACAGGTGCAAGTCCCCGAGCCTGGATGGCTTTTCCATGGTTTTCATCCAAGATAATTGGAATCTTCTTAAGGTTAAGTTGGAAAGTGTTTTTAAGGAATTTTTGAGAGATGTATATGGAATTGTTCTTTATCGAAAACCTTTGTTTGCCTCATTTCTAAGAAGGAGAATTCCAATAGGGTTAAGGATTTCAGACCTATTAGTCTCATCAATAGTGTTTATAAGATCCTAGCTAAGGTCCTTGCAAATCATTTAGGGAAAATGCTCCCTTCAACCATCTCTGTGGTGCAAGGAGCTTTTATAGTGGGGAGACAGATTCTTTGGAGATGACTGAATGCTTGATGGGCTTGATAGTTTTTCCTTTAGTGGTAAAGAGAGTTTTATGGAGATGTGTTATGCGGTCTCTCTTGTGGAGTCTTTGGAAAGAAAAAAAATAGTAGAATTTTTTAAGATAAGTATGCTTCTTTTGATTCATTTTGGGTTGTTTCACCATACAGTCTCTTGGTGGTATACAAATTACACCATTTTTTAATTTTTATTTTATAATTATAGCCTTTTGATGATTTTTTAACAATTGGAAGACTCTTCTTTATTAGTGGCTTGGGGGGGGCTCTTCTCACACACACCCCCCCCCCCCCCCCTTTTTAATGAATATACATTGTTGTTTTTTTATCAAAAAAAAAAAAAAAAGAACAAGGATACAGATTCTTGATCAGGCCCTCATTGCTAAGAGGCCATTGCGGAATTATAGAGCCAAAAAGGAGGGAATCATTTTAAAATCAACTTTGAGAACGCTTATGACCATGTTTATTGGGACTTTGTGGACAGGGTAATGGAAAAGGAAGGTTTCAAGTAGAAATGGAGAATGTAGATTTGGGTTTTTGTCAGGAATGTGAATTACTCGATCCTTGTCGATGGTACTCCATACGGATCAATAAAGGCTTCAAGAGGTTTGGGACAGGGGACCCTTTATCTCCTTTATTGTTCCTTTTGGTTGTGGATGTTTTAAGCCATATCATCTACAAAGGGGTGGAAGGTAGCATTCTTGAGCCTTTTAAGGTTGGTTTGAAGGCGTTACTTTTCTCATTTTCAGTTTGTAGATGATACAGTGTTCTTTTGCTCTGGCATAGAGGACTCTTTCCTAATCCTAAATCATATTATGGGGTTCTTTGTGGCAATGTCAGAGCTTAAAATCAACAGGAGTAAGTATCAGATCTTGATTATAAACTGTGATAGGGAGAAACTCAAAAGATGGGCTGCTTTGGTTGGTTGTGAGATTGGCTCTTCTTCTTCTTCCTACCTTGGCCTTCCTTTTGGAGGAAATCTGAGAACTCTCTCTTTTTGGGATGTCCCCACTGAGTAGATTACGAAGAGTGCCTTGTGAAAGAAATTTCTTTTCTCTAAGCTATTAGACTTACGCTGATCAGATCGGTGTTGAGTGGAATTCCTATCTATTACCTTTCTCTTTTTTGTTTGTCAGTTTTGGTTTGAAGAGCATTGAAAAGGCCATGAAACACTTCCTTTTACCTGATTTTTGTATGGTTTGGCTTTTGTTTTCTTCTTTAAGTAACTTGTCTTTCATGACAGTTTTTATGATTCCTTTTCTTGCATGAAGTGATTTCCTCATTTAAAAGAAAAGTCCAAGTGGTGATAGACCCTCCAGAATAGATGTATCATTTTTTCTCTCTAAGATTTCTCCCAGGGTCGTCATCTTCCTTATGAATGGAAATGTTCTTTTATCCTACATGAATCAATACCTTTTGTGAGGTCAAAGGAAGTTATGAATCTTTTTTTTCAAGAATGCTATGGGATTGTGCTCCTTTTCAGCATATAACAACCAATTGCAGTTATTGGATTGTGCTCCTTGCCTGACTGTCTAGATATGGTGAAGCTGTTATATGCTGGAGACTCGGAGAGATGCCATTGCTTCTACATGGGGGACTTTCACCATTGTTGTGCAATTTTACCTTGAGGATAAGATGGTTCCTTGGCAAGGGTAATGAGACACTTTTGGTTATCAATATTAACAGGAAGTGTGCGTGAGTGAGAATTAGCGCTTTGTGTAAATAATATGATGGATGTGTAGCCAAACAAGTGGAAATTTTAGAAGTTTGTCGTAGTACTCATGAGTCATGATAGATAAACTGTGTGCTTGGTTTATACTAAAGTTCTTTGATTGGTGTGTTAGTTTCTCTCTTATTTCACAATGTTGTAATGGGAACCTCTTTTGACTTCAACAACATTTAGGGATGGGAGGATTCAAACCTCCGACCTCTTAAGGTCGAAGGTATATGTCTTAACTAGTTGAATTATACTCTGGTTGGTTATCTCGAAATCTCTTTTGAATATAGTTAATTACGAAAGGAAAATATCCTTTGACTATATATGATCTAGTTTGGGGTTAGTTTGTTAACTGGTGTTTGAAAAATTTATTCCCCTGTTTTCTGTCCCCTGTTTCTGTTTAGTTAGTTTTAGTTCTTTAGTTACCATGTGGCAACTCTCTTGGGGAAGCCTTGTTTAAATTTCAGCTTGTGTTAGCTAGTATTTAAAGCCATTCCCTCTCGTTAATATGATTTGGATGTTATTTTGTTGACATCTCACCAACTTGTCTTCTCCAGTATAGCTTCTTTTTTGATTTCATGACAATTTAAGACCTTCAAATGATGGATTTAACACTTCTCTAGATCACAAATCTAGCATTTGAAGCATTCGATACTTTAATATGTCCTATATATTGTTCTTTGAAGTGTGACTGTGTGAGGCGAATTAAAGCACATCTGTTTTTGAAGGGCTTAAGTGCAAAGCAAAAAAACAGAAAGGGCCTTTTGTTGTGAGGGCATGATTGAAAACATAAATAAATTTTTTATGCAAAATATGTTAGTATGTATAATAAGATACCGATAAAGTTAAGAAATTAGAGTATTGCAAGAGATTGCAGAGAGAAATGAGCATTTTCTTAAGAATATTTCTTAGTTTCTTTATGAAAGGCCTACTGGTGTGAGGTGGATGTCTCACTGGGCCTTAAAGATGGAAGATCCAAGGTGCCCTCGCCTTGCTTCTTAAAACATTGGTCCCACATGTCCCAACATCCCATGCATACATGTTTGATGTGGCAGGCAAACACCTCTAGAATATGCTTGGGGCCACTGACTTTTATTACTTTTTCTTGGAAATTTCTTTGACACTTTCTAACAAGTCAAAGATATATTTGTTGCAGCCCATGGGGATAGTTTTGCGGCCAAAAGAATGAGAAAGCTCACTCAAAGGAGGGCAGTAGATTATACTAGTACAGTCGTGCGATACATGCAGGTACTGCTTGTGTATGGACTTGACATATCTTGTCTTTTGACATGGCTCTTATTCACTGTTTAAGTCGATTTCTTGCCTTTAACAACTGAGGTTTGATTCAAAAGATGGTCAATGCATCTTTTTTTTTTTCTTTTTGGTGGGGCGGGGGGTGTTTTGCCGGCACTATTTTATTAAGGCTAAAGGGTGGCAAGTATAGTTCATTGGAACTTTTTTTTTTGTCAATGGAAATTCAGATCACTTTAACTCCTTTAAAAAGTATTGTCCCTTTTTGGTCCCTTGTTAGATTCTACGTTTTCCTTTAGCCTTCGATTTCAAAGTCCTTTTGTAATTATTCGATAGACACCACTTGTATAGTAGAGTCCCTTTCGTTTGTGGGATTCCCTTGTATTCTTTCATATTTTTCTCAATGAAGGTATTTTTTTGTCAATAAAAAAGAAAGAAACCCCTCTAAAAAGGCCATAATTCCTCTCAAGCCAAATCCCCAAGGCCCAAATAATGGTGAAAAGAAAAAGCCTGCAAAAAGATTTTGCCCTTCCCTCTAAAGGGGAATTTAACAAAATTTCCTCCATCATAGCCCTGAAATCCATGTTTCATTCCAAAAGAGACTTGCAAAATTATTCAGGAATTTGGAGCAAGTTGATTGAGCAAACTAGAAACTCCAAAGAACATGGTCAAGGTCCTCTGACACACCACCACAAAGGGAGCAACATTCGAGCCCCAAATGAAAGAAAGAGTTATTTAAAATTTTTTTTTAAAATTTTTAAAATTTATTTATTTATTATTATTATTATTTTTATAGAAACAACTACTTTCATGGGTTGACCTAGGTGATAAATAAGGGAACATCCCTTTGATAAAGGGGTAAGAGGTCATGTCTTTCTACATGGATTCTTTCATTTTTCTCAATGAAAGTAGTTGTTTCTATAAAAAAACATTTAACAAATATGAAAAAGAAGGAAAAACAGAATATGTATTTCTAGTGACTTTTAGAAGATCTCACGAACCTATTTTCAGAAACCCATTAAAAAAGTGGGGACTATATTTGCTCACAATGACTCTATGCCGCTAAGTCTTAGACTTCTGTAAGTAGCACCACAAAGCAATCACTTGCCCAACAACTTCTCGTTTTGATGGTAATATCGAAACCTGAGCTCTTTAAACTATTTGTCATCTGACAATATACGACTTTCCCCCTTCATTTAAAAAAAATCATCCTCGAGTTATGAAGTAATCAAGCTGCTTCTTTTGATAGTTTGAAAAGAATTCCACAAGACATTGTTGAAATATGGTGTATTTGCCCTAAGAGCGTTTTAGTCTTTTTACTATTATCTGCTATTTTAGAGTTTTATTTCTGAGTCCGTGGTGCTTTGTAGATGTAACAAATTAATAAGAGTTTTTCTATCGTGGTTTTTTCTCCCTAGCCTAGGGTTTTCCATGTAAACCTTGTCTTCGTCTGTTCTTCCCTATTTTCAATATGGTATCAGAGTAAGGTGATGAAACCCTAGCTGCGATAGAAGAAATTCAATCATCAACCCTAGCAGGTGATGGAACTACGACAAAAGCGACAAATACCGCTGCCATTCAGGTTGTCGTTGACCGATATCTTCGATCCATCCTCAACCCAGTGCAGTCACAACAGCTGATTGGGACCAGCCTAGCCGCGTCGCACGAGGTCCAGCCATCGATTGGAGCCCTCCTAGCCGCACCGTCGATCGAGATTCCGCCAGCCGTGTCTTGTCGTCTTCTATGCTTTGGGTTTTAAACAACATTGCCTTATCTTCTTTCTTTCTTGTGTCTGTCCACGCACAGGATCTACAACTTCCTGTCTTCATCTTCATCAATTTTCATTTTTTGTTCTTTGCACCATAGCTTTGATCAAGGTTCTTTAGGTTTCGCTTGCACGATTTCACGGTTTTGGGTGAATTCTTTTTTGTTTGTTTCTCATCTTCATTTGTTTTTTCTTTGCATGATTGAATTCTCTAGCCTTCCTTTGTTATGCTTGGGATTTTGAAATAATTGCATGTGGACTTCACTTGGGTGAATCCTCTTTTGTATGGAACTTCCCAATTAAATCGAACCAAATTTGTAGCCATAGCAACCTAAAGTTGATTTCAACCACCTCTTTCTTGATTTCCTTGGGGGCTTCACGATTGATGTAGTGATTTAGGTGTGTTCTTGAATATTCGGCCCCATTGGCTGTGATCCAAATTCGAAAGTAGGGTGAAGGCTTTGAACTCCCTTCTTGTGCTTTTAAATTCCTTTCTAGAAGTTTTTTCCTTATTTCTTGAGAAGTGAATACCCTGAAAGGTACCCTTTTGTGAATAAATTTGGGTTGGTTGTGTTGAACAACGAGCACAACTCAAGTAACTCCTTCTTGTGATCGATATCAAGTATTTTTTGATCATCCATTGGCAGCAACTAGCGTTGGCCCATACAGTTTATTGGTTTCTCGTCGGTGATAGTTAACATTGGCCTAGACGATTGCTCTGATACCATTTTTTTTGTTTCTTTTGATTTTTACGAATCGAAGCGACGAAGGGCTGAATCTCAGTGGATCGTGGCAGCAAGGCCAATCTGCCACTTATAATATCCTGTCGCGTATTTAAGTCGTCTGCAAAGGATTTTACCCATCGCTCGGTGGGAATTACGTTACAAGGCGGCCCCCGCAACTCATCCGTCACGAGGGCTTAGCCAACGACACGTGCCTTTGGGGAACTCTGATACCAAATTGATGTAGTCTAAGTGACTAAAAGGGGAAATCTCCCCAAAAATCAATTAAATGTTCTTGTTTCAAAAGAGTCCATCAAATGTTAATTACAAATCAAAAGTTATGAATACAAGAAGACAAATCTATATTTAGAGAATTGAAAAAACAAACTAATCTTAATGCTAATTTAGAATCTAATCCTAATTATGGTTAACAAACTAAACTAATCCAGTAATCCTAATCCTTTTTTTTAAAAGGAAACAAGACTAATCCTAATCCTATTTAAGCAAGGATTTGACCAAGATACCCCAATTTACTCTATTCTTACTACATCATAAAGGAAAAACACTCATCTCACTGCCAACAATCAATTCTAGTGATTGAGATCTTTCCTCTATTAATCTTATTACTTGGCATAGGTTTGAAGAAGAAAAGTAAGCTATTCAGATTAACAAAGGATAGCTATTCAGATTAACAAAGGATGTAACCTCCTTGAAACAAAAGAAAAGGACCTTCCGCCAATTGAAGGTGCAGAAGGTGAAATCTCTTCTTTCCCACAAGGAACCCTCCATACAACCCTTTTCCACACTAGTAGAGACCGGTCTGCTAAGAATATCAACCACTAAAATGAAGAGAAAAGGGGTGAGAGAGTCACCCCACTTAAGGCCTCTAAAAGCAAGAATCGTAACACTTGGTAATTAATGAGAATGGAAAAATTCACGTTCCCTATGCAACTTTACATCCAAACCCCCCATTTAAACTCAAAACCCTTCTTCTAGAGAATCTTATCCAGAAAAGACAAATCCTCATATGATTGAAAGCTTTCTCAAAGTTGGTCCTAAAGATGATACCTTCCTGATCTCCTTTCCTATAATCCTCATTCTTCAATGCTCTCATTGGCAATAAGGACTCGGTCAAAGATCTGCTTACATATAATGAAAGGCCCTTAGGACCCTGAGATCGTGCTAGGAAGGACCTTTCTCACACGGTCAGCCAATGTCTTGGCTATGATTTTATAAAGACTCATGACCAAGCTGATGGGTCTAAAATCCTTAATCTTATCCCCTTTTATTTTTTAAGGATGAGAGGAACGTAAGTTTCATTCATGGGAGAGTATATCACCTCTCTCTTGTCCATCACCCTTCTTAGCAATGTTGCCTTGATTTTGTTATGATTGTCAAAGAAAATGAAACAACCACATCAATTATTTTTAAAATTGTTTGTTGCACCATAAAATCTTTTTTCTGTAGTTAAATTGAAAATATGAACTAGACTCATACAGTTGGCTTTTGTGAGACCGTAATGTAGTATCAAAAGTTTAATTTGTTATAGTATGATAATATAATCAATATATTTCTTAAAAAATTATTATTTTTTTTCTTGTTTCACTTCTCCCTTTGTGATTTTGTGGGGTGGTGATAGGCATGCCTTTTAATATTATGTTACTGTGCTTTTGTTTTAATTAATTTTTTTTCCTGATTTCTATTTTGGTTATGTAGTTTATAATCTATTAATTGATCTGCAGCTTCGTATGTGGCAACGAGATTCGAAGGATAGGACTGTGTTGCAATCAACTCCAGCAGCAGCTATCGATGTCAGTGATATTCTTAGTTTGTTGAAAAAAGAATTTCTGAATTAAATCATTGTTGATATCATTTTTGCTCTCTTGTTTCTTAAACCTGTACTATAGGCACTAGTGTAATTGTTTTACTATACATTTATTTTCTGAGAGAAATAACTTTGCTTTTAATAGCCTTTATCTTACTTGAATCCTTGATGCAGATGTTGCCACCAGCTGCCTATTCAGATAATCCATCTACAAGCTTTGCCGCAAAGTTTGTCCATACATCAATCAACAAAAATCGTTGCTCAATTAATAGGGTGCTGGTAAGTTGAATTTTTCTTAGTGGGGGTAAGAAACAATATAATTTCGTTTCCTCGACAAAACTTGTGAGGGGAGAAGGCACGAGACTTAACCTTGTTAGAAAAATCACTAAACCTATTCATTTAAGTACCATATGTGTAGGAGGTTATGGATAGGTGATTTTTTTTACTATTCCAGTTATTATCCATATTAGTTTAGCACTAGCAGGAAGTCATAGACTCATAAGTCCTTTGTTAATCCGCAACTTATATTATAGGCTTTGCTTTACAAAATGTATAGTTCTGAAAATTGAATAGAGTAGCAGTTACATTACATCAAAGGTTCGTTAGAATATCTTCCTTCATCATTTCATGAGAAAGATGGTGCTTTTTGGCATTCTGGGACTTTCCTCCATCTCACTAGTGTTTAATATTCCCGTGTTGTTTTCTCTTCTTCCAAAGTGGACTCCTACAGGGAGACGTCTTATTACAGGCTCACAAAGTGGTGAATTTACCCTTTGGAATGGACAGTCGTTCAATTTTGAAATGATTCTTCAGGTATATGGATCCCATAATTAATTAATGAAATTGCATAAAAATGAATGATAAAGGACTTCTGGAACATCTTCATTGGCAGGCTCATGATCAAGCAATTCGGTCTATGGTATGGAGCCACAACGACAACTGGATGGTCTCTGGTGATGATGGGGGATCAATAAAGTAATTTTCTCCCGATAAGTTGGATGTATTATATGGTCTTTCTCACAATTTCATGACCACTTCCTTGTTTGCTGTAGAATAGATTTGTCGAGCAAATGGTCATTTTCATGTTTAACATTTTTTTCCGTAGGTATTGGCAAAATAACATGAATAATGTGAAGGCGAATAAATCAGCTCATAAAGAATCAGTTCGGGACTTGAGGTAGTAATTAATAGCCTTTTTCTTAAATATATTCCTCTCGCATAATACTCTTTTGATAGATAAATCTTCTTGAATAACAATGTCTACTAAGAAAAATAGGACATGTTATAGGGGTGAAAATTGCAACTTACAGACAAATAAACAATCTTGTACTATAGAAAGCAAAGGAAAATTCTGAAACTCCTTCCGCAACAAAGCTACACAGAAGCTAAAGGTGACATGAAGGTGGGACCAGTGGGTGGAAAATGGAAAGAGAAGGATGGGGTTTCTATTGCATTTTAGCATGGTGGGAGCCAAAAATAGACCACACCTGAACTGTAGTCAAGTTCCAATTGTTCAATTTGATTCTGCCAGCCATTAGGGAACCTTCTCTTCCCTTATCATCTCTAATCTAGAGCTCCTACCATTTCTCGATCTCCGTATAGAATATATATTTGACACAAATGCACATTTTAGGAGGCTGACATTCTTGTATTTCTTTGGTTGATTACAAAGAGCTTTTTTTGAACAGCTTCTGTAGGACGGATTTGAAATTCTGTTCCTGCTCTGATGACACTACTGTTAAAGTTTGGGACTTTGCTCGGTGCCAAGAAGAGCGCTCTTTGTCTGGTAATGTGCTTTGCATTTTTTTAAATCAATAGATATTTTAATGGATAGCAGCATAATGTCTACTTCTGTAGCTAGCAGATCATGTTTTGTAGCAATGATTGACTAGGTGTATTTAGACATTTTTTGATAGTTTATATGAAGATACACTTGTTCAAATTTTCTTCATGTTATTGGGTCGATGAAAAGACTTTTTTTTTGTCTTCTTCTTTTGATAAGAAACAATTTCATCGATGTATGAAATTTATCATAAGAGGCCAAAACCCAATCCAAAGGAGTTAGAAAAGATTTCTCCAGTTGGTCTCAAAAGAGAAGATAGATTGCATGAACTTAGAAAGATGTGCATTTGCACCATATCATAGCTATATAGATAATATGTTCAGAAAAGTTATCAACAGTGTTTCCCTTATCTTTAACAAGATGACTGTTATGCTCCTTTCATGAATTCTATAAGAAACCACGAATCAAATGCATCCACATAATCCTCTTAATTGGGTTAATGTAAAGTCATTTGCAGGTGTGATTGGATAACTCTGCATGTCTGTCAAATTAGATCTTTTTAAGTGTTTGCTTTTGGTGGTTTGTCTTCAAGATGCATGTATTTTGGATTTGCTTGTTAAGAATCTTTGAAGTAACCCAGACTCTCTGTTTTGAACTCAGGCAGGCCATGGGTGGGATGTGAAAAGTGTTGATTGGCACCCCACAAAGTCTCTACTAGTTTCAGGTTTCTGCCTTGTTCTAGGAAACTTTTTCCAGATCTTTCCATGAGTGATCTTGAAAATATTTTATTCCTCTGGTTGAAAATTTATCAGGTGGAAAAGACAACCTCGTAAAACTTTGGGATGCAAAAACTGGCAAAGAGCTTTGTTCATTGTGAGTAAAATAATTGATTCTAATATAATTCTAGTTATAAAAAAAAAAAAAAATATTAATGCTGGACTAATTTGTGAGGAATGATGATTGTGTCTTTAGTCATGGTCATAAAAATACAGTACTATGTGTCAAATGGAATCAAAATGGTAACTGGGTGCTGACTGCATCAAAGGATCAAATCATCAAGGTAATTAACTTCTCTAATTTATTGATATTAACATTTCCCTACGCTCTCTTTTATGTAGTCTTAATTATTTTTTCTTTTGCAGCTTTATGACATCAGGGCCATGAAAGAACTTGAGTCCTTTCGTGGACATAGAAAGGATGTGACTGGTAAGTGATAACAATTTGTAAAATTTTTGTTCTATTTGATGGGGACAGTTCTTAAATCGACCATCCACGTTTAATGTTGTTTCAAGTGGGACCTTTTCTTTCTTTTGTTTCACTTGGCTACTCCGGCCCTTCATTTATGTACTTTTGTTCATTTAATTAATTAATTAACATGCTGTTACAATGAGAATGTTTTGTTCCACTCTTGGTCTGAATATTTTTGTTAAGTTATTTGTGTTGATTGGTTTAAGATTTTTTTTTTTTTTTTTTGGGGGGGGGGGGGGGGGGGGGGGGGTGATCTTTCATTCAAGGTTTTCCTTATTATCATTTGTGACACATCAAGTAGAATATCCAAGGCTAGAATTCATGAGTTTGGAAACTCACATTTTTGTTATGTTACTATTACTATTATTATTTTGTTTAATAAGAAACCTGCCGTATATATTAGGAAGAGGAAAGAAATATATATATATATATATATATATAGAAAAGATAAAAAAGTGTTCAAATATTAGTTTTTCAACATAGAGTTGATACTAAAAAAAACATGAAATAATATAACAATCCTAAACAAAAGTCTAAAAGTCCTAAAAATTAAACTCATCATCTCGAAATAGGTCTTTGTTCTCATTCTCTCCATCATTGTACTCATAGGCTCCCTAAATGAAATAGACCAAAAGGGGAGGTCAACTATGCAACTAAGGCCAACAGCCTGCACAACACCTCCTTATCAACCATATTAATCCCAATCAGTGTGTTTTAACACCTCTTGAGACTTGAGCAAGTTAGAAATTAGAAACCACCTTCCACCAATTCTTCAAATGCGTCCTCCCTCGGGACAGACAATGATTTTGTGGCATATTTTGTAACGCCCCAAGCCTAGGATTTGGAATCCAAATTCGGCACCTGATGCCCCGACATTCCCCTGCCTCTCCTGCTACGTGACAACGTCATTCTTGCTTGTCTCTAGCTGCTTCTAAGACGACTATTCCCATAAACCAACATGTGTCCTTTCAGCATGCTCTATTCTCACTCATTGCTTCCTAGGAAAATTCCAGGGAGGTCATTGAACATAGGATTGCTCCGAGCTAAGCACGTTTAACTTTGGAGTTCCTATGATTGAGCCGCCAAAAAGGAAGGTGCACCTTGTTGGTATAGATAGTAGCTTTCAATTTTTCTTGAGTCTTTCTTAACCATGCTTTTATATCCTTAGGATCCCTCTCATTTGGATGTGATCTCGGTTCATTCATGTCCCCTTCCTAAAACTTGGGGCATTACATACTCTAAGTGAGAAATTACCACATTCCAACCTCTCTAAATTTGTCTCCATTCCAGAAGTGAATAAGTCCACTAAAAGCATCTCCCAAAAGTGTAAAGAGAAAAAGAGGAGAGGAGGCTGCCTTGCCTCAAACCCCTTATAGCCAAGATTTTACCGCGGTAGGTTACCACGGGGCCTAACATTAATTATGATTGACAACCATAGAATCGGTCAATTTTAATTTTAGAATTTTACTCTTTTCAAATTGAATCCTTCGATCTAAGTTAGAAAACCATTCATGGCCCACCAATAAATTAACTGAAATTCAGCATCCAGTATCTAGCCAGAAATTATTCAATTCCAGTCACAAAAGCACCTTGAAGAATGTCTACACATTTTGCCACAGATTAGTTGAAAAAATATGAAGGCTATTAATCTCACCACTTGTGAAGTTTAGCATCCAATTTGGTAAAACTGAAGTTTAAGCTTAAATTTAACATACTCAGCTAATATAAGGATAAAAATAAATATTTCCGTTTATTTTACTTTTAAGGTCAGTGCTAATATTAAGTTTTTTTCCCCTTTTATTTTATCTATAAGGTAAATACTAATATTAAGGTGATTTGTTCTGCAGCATTGGCCTGGCACCCTTTCCACGAAGAGTATTTTGTTAGTGGGAGTTTTGATGGCTCTATCTTTCATTGGCTTGTTGGGTATGTTTGTGCTTTAGTTGAATATTCGATTTCTTGTATTGTATATAATCTATGTTTTTTACGGCTGGGAATAGTTTTGTTTTGGCTTTGGAAGGAAGAGGGATGAGTTTTTGAATAAAGTCTATTATGGTACAAAGAGTTGTAAGAGTTGTTAGGAAGGGTGCCCTTTTCATCATTCCTTCTTTGTGGTTGTTGATGTTCTTAGCTGTGCTTGCAGGAATGTGATAAGAGTAGTGCTGAGGGTTTTCAAATTTCACGTGGGTAGCAAAATAATTCATCTTTCTCATGTTATGTTTATTGATGATACAGCTTCATAATTTCTTTTGAACATGCATCTTGAAGATAGTCACATTGTTGGATCAATTCCTGAGATAATGTTAGGATTTCCGTTTTTCTATATTGTTACTTTTCTTGTGATTTAATATTGATTGGTGTTTCAATTCAATTTTTGACTACAATGATTTAAAGGTCACCAATCTCATTTCATTAGATAATTCTCTTATCCGCAGACATGAAACTCCTCAGATTGAAATTACCAATGCACATGACAATAGTGTGTGGGACCTTGCTTGGCATCCTATTGGTTATCTTCTTTGCAGGTATGGATAATTTTGTATTTTGTGCTCTGTATCTGTGCCTCTCTACTTTTGTTAATTTTGCTGGAATGTTTGTTTTAAAAGGTTCCCATCCTATTATTGTGAATACAAAAAGAGGTTTCTATCCTTTCTTTTGCTCTGTTGTATAGAATAGGATTGTTTTGTTATCTTGCAAATCTAGTAATTTGTTATTCATTTCAAATTCTCACACAACCGTACAATGTAACTCACTCTGAAAGGTGAGCTTTAATAATTAATTTCCCCCCCAAATACGGGACTTTTTCCAATGTCAATTAACTTTTTTTTGCATAGAATAGTTTTTTCTAGTTTCTTATAAAAAATTTAATGTCATTTTTTCTCAACAAAAGTTTGGTATTTTATTTAAAAAAAAAAAAAATCAAGCTAGCCTTTGCCATTATGTCGGATTATGGTCAGGCTTCCTTGCGCTCTCTCTTCCACGGTCTGTATTGTGCAACCTCTCAACACTAAAATATAGTTCTGTTTCTATAAAGGAAGCATGGAATGTTTACACAAGCTCTATTTATAGAAATCCCAGAAACTTGTGTAAACATTCCACAATTCCTTTATAGAAATAGAACTATATTTTAGTGTTCAGAGGTTGTACAACACAAACCAGGGAAGGGAGAGCACAAGGAAGCCTGGGTAAGCATGGAATGTTTTATTTCTATAAAACTTGACAAGCCATAAAAATGACCTGTATCACAAAAGGGCAGATGACGAAGGTTCTCCACATTCTCTAGGCTGAGCATGCTAAAGTTGAATGTCTGAAAAAATAACTCCAAACTGAGCAAGTGTAATCAGTTGATCACAACTCTCGAGGAGATGAGCAAGATCTTCAGCTACACCTCTAGAGGGGATGCAACACCATCAGCCTATCAAGTAGGACGAATTCCTCATAACTCTATTTAGGGTATTAACTCTTCTGTGAAAGACATGACATACAAAAATTTGATCTTCTTGGGAATTTTAGTCTTCCACAGTGAGGAAAGATAGGGGAAAGAGTGATTCACTAGATAACGACATGATCTCCCAAATGTGGGATGGGCAGAAGCCACAATGATTTTTTGTAGAGGATAATGGGCTCTCCCAGGATGATGGAATAAGTCTTGGATGGTTTTTTGAATCTTATGATACTCAAAACCTGACAACTGGTTGGCTTGTGGCCTTTTCAAATAGCCGATGAGTAGAAAGCATCAAAATACAAACATGGATAGCGACTGTTACAATGATGAATAGAAAATAAAGCCAAGTAAACAGTAAATTCTCATCCTTAATTGAGTATTGTAGTTTGAAGATCAGTATAGCCGCTCATAATGTTCAGCAGCATTGTTGACTGTTCTGCTTTGAAAAGTGATGAACTTCATCACCTGGATTACTAGAGGCATGATTATTGATCAACTCGGACTGTTCAAGCTCAGCATCTTGTAGTTGTCTTTATTCAATAATCAAGGAAAGAGGTTCTGGTTGGTTTTCTCTTCAAAGCTATTTGACGTTCACAGGAGTGTGGTTGGTGATATTGTGATTTTGGTCTCCACTTGTCAGAAGGATGGTGATCTTGGTTTGGAAGGCTTGGAATCGAAGCTTCATCAAGGGTTTAAAGATTTTGTTATCTATTTTTCATCCGATTTGGGTCTTTGGAGATTTCTTCAAACGTTTCATTTATTTCAAAGGGGTTTCTATGTTGATTCCCTCCTTTGGCTTGTTCACTTCGAAGCTGCAAGGATCTCAACATTTCCTTAGTGTCCTCTAAGTTTTGTGTATTTTTGTAGTCAATTTTGCTGGTTGTTTGAGATTTTGCTTTTGGCTATCCTTTGTTCTCGTGATTGGTTCACTTGGGATTTTACTTCCTATGTTTTCTGGTACTCCATTTGTATTTTGAGCAATAGGCTCTTTTCATTTTATCAATGAAAAGTTGTTTCCTCTCACACGGAAGGAAAAAAAAAAGGTAAACAGTAAGTTCATTATATCAGAATGTCTTTCAAATGTGTTTGTCTTTTCCTTGGTACATTATTCTGTTCTTAGGTATGTCGATCAATACCTTGTCAGCTACTCTTAAGTCGCGAGGTATCTATATGTGTGTTTTTGCTTGTTAGGTTTTTTGATATATGATCCTTCATTTGTTTCTGTATACTAATAGCATGATTATTTTGAAGCACGTAGGTTCTGATAAATTATGTTTCCTTTTGCAGTGGTAGCAATGATCACACAACCAAATTTTGGTGTAGAAATAGGCCAGGAGACACTGCTCGTGATAAGTTTAGCACAGGTAAGTGCTGCTCGTGAAACAGCATGGTGTAATTGTTGATTAGTACATTCTGTGTATGGTGCCTAAGTAATCTAGCATTTGCACGATTGTCATAGAATGAGAGAGAATTGATTGCACTTGGAAATGTCATCTGTTTTGACTTGGTATGTATTTTTCTTAGGTTACAATGAGCAAAATCCTGCTGGTTCTGCTCGTATGCCTGGTAACTTTGTGGTACCTGATGGACCCACTACTCCCGGACCATTTCCACCTGGGCTAGCCCGAAATGAGGGAACCATTCCTGGCATTGGAGTTGCAATGCCCTTATCTGATACTGCAGCAATGGGAGAACATAAGCAGCCACATCAAATTTCAATGCCAGTAGGGGCTCCTCCCCTCCCACCTGGTCCCCACCCTTCTCTTCTTGCTGCCAATCAGCAGCATTCTTTTCAACAGAATCCTCAGCAGTTCATGCAACAACAGCAGCAACAGCAGCAGCAGCAATCACAACACCACCAGACCCAGCAAATGGCCCCAGTGCCCATGCAACCTCAAAATTTGCCTCAGTTACAGCCTCCATCGCATTTCCCTTTGCTCCCACACCCAAATTTACCTCGACCACCCCAAATGCCCACACTGAATATGCCTTCACAACCTGGATCATTGCCTTCACCAGGACCTGCCTCGGTGCCCATGCCTATGCCTGGTCCAATGGTATGACCGTTTGCTACTTTATCTATTTATTTAATTTATTGTTTTCTTATTATGGGAGTTTCTAAATCAAATGAGATCAGTTTAATTATTTTATTTGATGACTTTTTTTCTGTTCATCTTAAAATTATAAATAATATCTTCGCCAATCCTACTCCCCCGTTCTTTTGAATGCCTGATGAATTTTACCATATGCTTATAGGGGATGCAAGGATCTATGGGTCAGATGGTTCCTCCCATGCAGCAAAACCATTATATGGGCATGAATCCAATGCACTCTGGACCTATGCCTACCAGTGGTGCTCCACCTTCTGTCCAAGGTTTTCAGAATAATTTACCAAATATGCAGGGCCCATCAAATGCGTCTGGAGCACCAATGTATCCACAGGGTGGTGGATTCAATCGGGCACAGGCTGGGCAAATGCCAATGACGCCAGGGTTCAATCCGTACCAGGTAAGATTATAACAGTTGTCGTTTTCTCTAGCATCATCTTCTGACTCTCAGTTTTCCATTATAGAGAAACTGAATTGCAAATATGATTAAACATTAACCCCTTGAGGCTGTTAAATCATATTTGCATTCTTGTCTATGGTACTACAACCAATCTAGGCTGTATTTATCTGCTTCACCCTGAAGCGGGGGTTCAAATGGGACAATCCTATTCTACCATTGTAATCAAAGCTAGTAGTGAACATGAGTTTCAACTATGGAGAATAGGATTCATTGAAAGGGTAAAATATATAGAGATAGTGGGCAGATGAGTTTTGTTCTCATTTCCTAATAACCCATTGTGTATTGGCTGCATAAGATCTATTGATATCACTGGCCTTCCTACCAAGTAGCTGAACCGTATCAAGTTTGATAGTGCACAAATATTTCAATGCTTAAATGGGTGTTCATAAGCATCAATGTTCTTTTGTTTTGTTGACGTTCTTAGAACTTTGCTTATTAAGCCACCAGATTTCTTGAATGTTTTGCTTTCTGTTCCGCAGTTTGGTGGTCAACCTGGGATGCCGCCACCGCAACCACCAGGCCCCCCGCCTCATTCTCAGACGCCTCAGTAATCCATTCACCATCAGTGTGCATTGTAGAGAATGCTCCTTCCCTTTCCTGTGTGGTATTTATTCCTTTCAAAACATCTAGAGGTTGCTGTGAAGATGTGTTTTAAAGGTCTTAGAGTATTTGCTGTTTGACACATAGAGAAACATGAGCTTCTCCCTCTTCCCCTCCCTCCCGTAGATTTTAGTTTTCACTTTTATTCTTTTTACTTTAGTTGATGTAACGTCTTGATGACTGATTTCAATGACAAAATCGTAAATTCATCAACTGACAGAATATTTTGTCGTGTATTTCTTGATTTGTACTTTACTTGAATGCTTCATAGTTAAAATTTTATATATTTAGATGAAACCTTTTCATGACTAAAGCTAGCAGATTAATTTCAGCCACCATCTTAATCAAAGGGATTATTGCGAAGTGGTTTTCTTGTTATTTTTAAATCTTCAAAATTACAAGTTTATTCTATAAAACAAAATGAAAAGGAAAAAAAAGTATACCATTTCTTGTTCATGTGTAGCTTATAAATAGATACATCTAATAACTAATTATCGTATAACGGATGAATTGGGGGCCAGGGGCAGAGCCGCAGAGGGGTATGTATCCACTCCCCTCAAATAATCGTCTATGTATATATATATATATATATATATATAGTTTCTCATCAAGTAAACTAGAGTTAAATATATGTTACAGTGTTAATGATGTTTTTTTCTATATACTATTTAGGAGGATTTTTAAAAATAGAAAAATAAGTGAAATTATTTACACAAAATAATAATTTAATTTTCTTTACTAGAAGTTGATAGAAGTTTATCAATTAGTGATAGAAATTGATAGAAGTTTATGATTGATACTATGTGATAGAGTAGAAGTTTATCAGTGTCTCTCGGTGTTTTTTTTGCTATTTCTGTAAATAGTTTGACATTTTCTCTATTTATGAAATTTTTTTCAAGTATTTATTTATATTAATTATTATTTAATTTAGTATGTGTTTGTTTCAATCTAATCTTTTTTGTTTGATTTTTTTTAATAAACTTATACCCGTCTTTCTTGACAAATTGGGCATGATACACTGATAACATTTGGAGGTGAGAAAAAAAAAAGACTAGAAGTACTTCAAGGATTGAGTTTAAACTTAGGAGTGGAATCATTTTTACACCCTACAGATAAATATTGTAACAGACCACAAACATGAACATGATAAGATTTTTCTCTCAAATATACTCCAAAACTATAGAAACATGCAACATTGGAGAAGGAATTCCATATTTTTAACCACAAAAAAATAGGTCAAAAGCTGGAAGTTTGCAGCTCAAGTGTTGCCAAACTAAAACATGTCATTTCTTTTCCACTAGCCTCTTAAAAGGCAGCAGTATTTCCCTTCTATACAACTGTTTTTAAGGTAGACATGACATTAATTTTCACTTCAACAACTAAAGTGTCATTCAGAAGATATCCTTTGGTTGGTTCCTTGAGATCACACAATGACAAGAAGTTTGGAGTACCCAAACCACCAGCTTCTATACCACCAAATCCAAACCAGCAATTATCTGCACAAAAAGAAAAAGCCAAACTTTATAAGTAGAGTTCAGTATAACTTTTAGAAAGTGATTTTGAAGATCAAAATACATTTATTAAAAGTAGTTTAAAGTTCTTTAGATCAGGATAAGTAAAAAGTAGTGCTTTGAAAACAAAGGTCTATCATCTCAAACTCTCTCTACTTAAAGAAACTGATATAGGAAAGCTTGGAAAATTTAAATAGCAGTTAAATTACAAGTCTGTTTTACTGGTACAGCTTGAAGTTGACTCAATAGAGCCATCTCATATTCTACGTATACTTGAGAACCTTGTGGAAGCTCTTTCAAACTCTCAAACACCAGGTGGACAAGAAGCCTGGTTTTGCTTGCGAGTCTCCTCTACAGATTGATCTTCCTGAAAGAGAACTGAATTATGTAAATAAACATGTCTATATATATATATATATTTATATATATATATATATATATGCAAAAACTATTTTAAAATCAAAAGTTTATTTTGCATTTAACTCAAACCTATGAGCCAATACTGAGACTTCTTCGCAGGAGTGAAATATGTCGTTGGAATGAAGATCGTCGAAAGGCTTTCGATAAAATCAAAGATTATTTGCAAAGCCCTCCAATATTCGTCCCACCAACTCTAGGACGACCATTAATCTTATACTTAACGATAAAGGAAGAATCCATGGGATGTGTGCTGGGGCAACACGACTCTACAGGAAGGAAAGAGCAAGCTATTTATTATTTGAGCAAGAAATTCATAAGCTACGAGTCAAAGTACTCGTTGTTAGAAAAAAAAAACATGTTGTGCCTTAGCATGGACAATTCAAAAACTAAGATAGTATATGTTGTACTACACAACATAGCTTGTCTAAAAAATGGATCCTATAAAATACATGTTCGAAAAGCCATCTTTGTCTAAGAGGATAGCCAAATGGCAATTATTGCTATTGGAGTACGATATTGTCTATATGACTAGAAAGGCCATCCAAGGAAGTGTGATCACCTATCGTCTAGCTGAATTACAAGTTGAAGACTACGAGTCAATGAAATTTGAATTTTCAAATGAAAACATCATGACGGATCCACGTTGAATGCAACATAGGATCCTGAAATGTGGACAACATTGTTTGATGGAGCTATGAATGAAGTGGGGCATAGTGTAGGGGCTATTTTGATATCTCCTGATGAGAAGTTGTATCCCCTAACTGCTAAGCTATACTTTGATTGCACGAACAATATAACTGAGTATCAAGCATGCAGTATGGGGCTTCAAATGACTTATGACATGAAGATTTAAAAGTTGCACGTTTATGGGGACTTTCTTTTGGTAGTACATCAACTAAATGGGGAGTGAGAGACAAGAGACTCTAAGTTGATTCCCTATAATAAGTATATCCGAGAATTGACCAAATCTTTTGAGTCAATCACATTCGAGATGTCCCATACAAAAATAACCAGGTTGCAGATTCGTTGGCCACTTTATCTGCCATGTTTAATGTGGTTTATAATGAAGAAATTCAGCTAATAAGTATTGAGAAGCGTGAAGCATCAGCATACTGCATGAGTATTAAACAGGAGTTCGACGGAAAGCCTTGGTATTATGACATTAAGCACTACATCACATATCGAGAGTACCCACTGGGAGCATCGAAAAATAGTAAGTGCACCATTAGAAAGTTGGTCATGAGTTTCTTTATGAATGGAGAAGTGTTGTACAAGAGGAATTATGATATGTCCCTCCTGAGATGTGTTGATGCTTCAGAGGCCAAGAGAATTCTAGGAGAAGTTCACGAAGGAATTTGTAGGACACACGCAAATGGGCACATGATGGCAACACAAGTTTTACATGCTTGTTATTACTGGTTGACCATGGAGTCAGATTGCATCAAATTGCAAAAAAATGTCACAAATGCCATATATATGCAGATAAAGTACGTACTTCAGTTTCCCCTCTACATGTGTTGACGGCCCCGTGGCCTTTCTCAATGTGGGCTTTGGATGTAATTGGGCCCATTGAGACAAAGGTGTCAAATGGTCACCGTTTCATCTTGATAGCTATAGATTACTTTACTGAGTGAGTAGAGGCAGCCTCATACAAGAGTGTCACTAAGCAAGTTGTTGTCAAGTTCATAAGAAAAGACATCATATGTCGGTACGGCCTGCCCGAGGGTATCATCACTGATAATGGAAGGAACTTCAATAATAAGTTGATGGAGGAATTGTGTACACAGTTCAAAACTAAACACTTTAACTCTACTCCTTACTGCCATAAGATGAATGGGGTAGTAGAGGCAGCAAATAAAAATATCAAGAGAATTATTGAAAGATGACTGCCACATATAAAGATTGGCATGAAATATTACCGTCTGCATTACACGGTTACTGAACATCAGTTCGTACATCGACTGAGGCAACACCATTTTCTCTGGTGTATGGTCTGGAGGTTGTTTTGCCCACTGAGGTCGATGTGCCATCCCTTAGAGTAATTCAAGAAGCAGAGTTAGAAAAAGCGGAGTGGACTCAAGTGAGATATGAGCAATTAAATCTCATATAAGAAAGAAGAATAATTGCGTTATGTAGAGGACAATTATTTTAGAAGAAAATGACACGTGCATATAATAGAAAGGTTCGACGTCATTGCATCCAAGAGGGAGCTTTGGTGTTAAAAAGGATCCTGCCATTTCAAAAGGAGTATAGAGGAAAGTGGATTCCCAATTATGAGGGGGATATATATGGTGAAAAGGACATTCTCTGGGGAGCTTTGATTTTGACATATATGGATGAGAATGATTTGCCCAACTCGTTAAGTGCAAATTTCGTGAAGAAGTATTATGCATAGAAGGAATAACTTAGGCTTATATTCTTGATTTGTCCAGACTTTCATCTCTCTGTGAGATCCTAGAGTTGTATTCTTGGTTCCAACATAAAAAAGACTTGTGGTGACTTTTCAAAACCCAAATTGATATTACTTATGAATTCATATGGGTTGTTTTTGTACACTTTTGACTTTTTTTAGAATATAAGAGGAGAAAATAATAGTTTTGTTAGTGAGTCTATAGTAAGCATATGCATACATACATAACTTATATTTGTTTATATTTTGCGATTGAGTAACTTAAAATTGTGTCTTGTGGTGCCTGTATCCCTGGCCCTTGACACTTTTTTCTATGGTGGTGCTTGTTTATCCCTAGCCCCCAACATTTTATTTTTGCTATGATGACGTTTGTTTATCCCTAACCTCCATCTCTCTTTTTATCTCGTAATGAGGCGCTTGTTTTATCTTTGACCTTTGACACCGTTAATGCGTTTGAAATATTTTATCTTGAACAAAATAGTGGCTCCACATTTGTCCACCTTCTAATTCTACAAGGATGTACGAAAGGAGCATGTTGTAGTCACCTATTTTTGTCCGACCTTTTCTAAATGAATTTGAATTAACATGTAGTTTTGTTTATTGTGTTATTTTTAATTAAGTCTCAATTTCATATATATATATATTGATTTGTAAAGTTTTTTTTTTTTTATTTAGTTGATTAGAGTACCTAATTTATTTTTTTGTTAAAAAACAAAAAAGGTAAAATGGATTTGGTTAGCCTAACCCATTTTAAGCTTATGCTATGTTGGGTTAAATCACAAAATTGAAATAAGTTTCATTTAAAAGGAAATAGACAAATATAACAATGTTTTGGACTTTATAAACCCCACTTTTTCTTCCAAAAACCTTAGTGTCCAAGGAGACAACAAACTTGTTTTTCTTTTTTTTTTCTTCTCTTCCCAAAGAGGGGAAAAAAAAAAAAAAAACTAGCTAGCCTGCCTCTCCTCTCTTAAAGCCTCATTTTCTTAACAAAACCCTAGAGAGCAATTAGGAAGAGCATAAAGGAAATCCACATTTAATTGGAAATTGCAATTGGTAGGGCTTGGTCTCGAGGATCCACACATTAAATAACAAGTGGGTTTCGTGTTAACAAATAATAATTTTTTTTTTTAAAATTCGTGTTATACTTTTTTTATTCTTTCTTTTTCATTTTTTCATTTTTTAATTTATTTGCTTATTTCTTTTTATCCATTTAAGTTTTTATCTACATTTTAAAGCTTATAATTTCTTATTTTTTTATTGTATAATGATTTAGTTATTTCATTCTTGTTATTATTATTATTATTATTATTATTATTCATTCTCACATCTTATGATTTGGGTATTAAGTGGTATTCATTTATTAATATTAATCTTACATTTATTTTTTTAGTACATTCATCCGTGATTTTAATTTATTATAATTTTATGAATTGTATCATGTTAATTTCCTTCATTGTAGTTTTTTTTCTCTAAAATATGCGGACGACGGAATCTAAAAAATTTAGGAGTCCGATTTTTTAGAATTTTTGAGGTGAGTAGTTGTTTCTTTGGAAGTCTGAGATCAATCTCCAAAATTTTTTTAATAAAACTTTAATTTTTTTTATATTTACTTAATTTGTTAGATGCATCTTTAATTATGTTTTGCTTATATAATGTCTATATTAAAATTTATTTGATTTCTAATCCAAATTTCTCAAAATATTAAAATCTTGCTAATTCAGATTTCTCAGTCTTAAATTTTTTTTCTAGAACATTTTAAAATCATCTAAAATTTTTCTTCAAATTACACTCTTTAGGGTTTTTTTGAACATTTAAAATTTAATCTATCATTTCAAAAGTTTTCCTAATCAAACTTTTTTTTCTAATAATTTGTTTTTAAGACCATTTTCTTAAAAAAAAAAAAAAATCATACGATGGAATCTAAGAAATTTGAGAGTCCGATTTCTTAGAATTCTTGAGTAAGGAATCATGTCTTTGGGAGTCTGAGATTTGATCCTAAGAAAAATGAGTTTGATTAATGCTTTTTTTAAAAACCATTTATTAAAAAGTTATTCCCATGACGGATTTTAAGAAATTGTAATAATTTCTCACATTCTTGAAATAATGATTTTTTCTTTAATATAGTCTTATCGATGAAATTTTTCCATTTCTTTTACGGGATCATTATTTCACATATTGGAGTAATTATGGGTAAAATAAGATATTTGTTTTAATTTTTTTCCTAAATGAATTGCTTCAAGAAATAATTTTTTATTCAAGATTTAAAATTTAGCAATCGTTTTTAAGCGGGTGTTGTGGGGTATACCTTCCTAATACACAAGCAACTCCTGAACTCAACTTTAGTTTTCACAGACCATTTTTATTATTTCTATTATTGAAATTTATTTATTTTATTTCGGTATCTAATCACATTGTAAAAAAAAATTTGGGGCAATTCATTTTTATTTTATTTTAAAATTAACCCTTTTCGAGGACGTCGATCGTGCTGCATTGTCTCGGACATGTGGCGACATGGTTACTAAATTGGATCTTAGTAATACAACTTTGATTTATTAGAAACTTTTAGCGTGTGTTGCACGTGAAATGGATTCCAACACATATATACCTTAAAATTTTAAAATATCATTCTTTTATTCTAAAATTTTACTCAATAATTATTTGTTTATTATTGCTTTAACTTTTTAAAAATAATGGCTAATCTTTAAACTAAATCCATGATTAATTTAACATGACTTTGTTATTGTTCACACGAGATTTCAAGAGAAATTTATTTCGTGGAACTTGAACTTCGTATTTGTATTAATTTTGTGGAAAGTGAGTATAATTTCTAATACATAGTATTTTGATACTTTCAAAATAAACTATGATCTTTAAGCTGGTTGATTTTATTGAATGAACGGCCTTTGAGCTTGTTGATCTTCTTAGATGATCGGCCTTTGAGCTTGTTGATCTTCTTGGATGATCGGCCTTTGGGCTTGATGATCTTCTTGGATAATCGATCTTGGGCTTGTTGATCTTTTTGGATGATCGACCTTTGGGCTTGTTGATTTTCTTAGATGATCGGCCTTGGCTTGTTGATCTTCTTGGATGATCGGCCTTTGGGCTTGTTGATCTTCTTAGATGATCGACTTTTGCGCTTGTTGATCTTCTTGGACGATTGGCCTTTGGGCTTGTTGATCTTCTTATTGGTGTTCACACGAGGCTTCTGGAGAAACTTGTTTCATGGAGTTGAACTTAAGTTGGTGTTGATGTTGATGTTAATTTGATGCGATGTGGTTCGATCTCTAGTGCTTGACCTCTGATTCTCTCTTGGTTGAATGCGTACGCTTGATGCATAGAAGTGGGGCGTGTGGATGTTCTTGAGCTTCGAGTCTTGGAAGAATGCTTGTATCTTCAAAGGACTTCAGTCTTCAATTGTGTTCAGAATGCTTGTATCTTTTTCAGCCTTCAGAATGCTTGTGTCTTCAAAGGACTTCAGTCTCCACGAAGAACTTCAGTCTTCAAGCGTGGTCAGCTTCAGGAGTCAAGGAGTCTACTGATTGTAGAGAATTCCCTCTAAGCTCTTTGGAGTGTAATTGCTGACCCCTACAAATGAGGAAATATTCTCTCTTTATAGAGCCCCCTTGATCAGCTTCATGAGCTTGGGCTTGGCCTTGCTTGATCCATGGACTTGACCTTTGGGCCTAATTTATAGAGCTCGTTGATAAGCTTCATGAGTTTGGGCCTGGCTTTGATTGGCCCATGGGCTTGACCTTTGGGCCTAATTTAATTGGACTTGGGCCTGACCTTTGGGTCTAATTAATTGGACTTGAGCTTGATCTTTAGGCCAAATTAACTGGACTTAGGCCTATTTTGGCATTTTAGGCCCACATTAAGCCCATATTTGGGCGTAACTGGGCCAACGCCCAAATTAAAGCGTCAAATTGGTCAAAATTAATTTTACTTGACGCCAGCAATGAAAACCAGAATGTGTCCTCAATTTTAAATTGAGACACATATCAACTCTTAATTGGTCACAAATTTGACGATTTCAGAATTCTGTCATTAATTTAGCAAATGACGTGGCGGTTCTTGGTTGATCCAAAATTTCTCCTCCAACAAATGTCCCTTTTCGAGATTTGTGCACAGTGGATGAATCTCGAAAAAGATAAAGCCGACATCGAGATGCAAATAATTCGGTCTTGACTTCGATGCTCCCAATTTAATTGAATATTTTAATTTATGAAAAATATCAACCTTTATCTTAGACTTGATTTGATTTGGAGAAATAAAACGTAAGAATTCTCAAAATTTCTTCTTTTTTGTTTTTTTAATAAAAAGGAAAATTCAGGTTTCATCCCAAATTAATTTGACTTAGAGATGAAACTTAAAAATTTTGAATTTAGAATGAAATTCAAGTTTTTTCCATAATCTAATTTAATTTAGAGATGAAAACTTTAAGATTTTGGTTTTAAGAAAGAAATTTGGAATATGGCCAAATTTTCAAAAAAAAATTGAGCTTTGTCCTCATTTAGTTTGATTTTGGGATAAACTCGGGAATCTCAATTTTAAAAATAAAGGAATAAGTTTCATCCCCAATTTAATTTAATTCGGGGCTAAAATGTGATTAATAAAAAGGTTCAGTGCATGGCTAAAAATTTTTAAAAATGAGGGACGAAAAAAGGAAAAATATCAAAGATAAGATTTGGATGGTTAAAAAAAAGATTTTTTTTGTAACTAATAAAATCTAGATTTAACCAATAAAATCTAAGATTTTCTGACTGGATTCTAGATTTAGTGTAATTATAAATAGAGCTCAAAGTTTTCATCTAAGGAAAAAACAAACTTCCCCCTTTCTTCCACTCTTTTTTTTCTTTTTTTTTTTTCAAGAAAATTTTGTTTTTTTTTTCTTTTCTTTTCCTTCCTTTTCTTTTCTTTTTCTTTTATCATATTGTATTTTTTTTTACTAAATTGCCCATTGCCTTTTTTTTTTTTTTACCGAGTTAGAACTATCAACGACCTGTGCCACTTAGATATTTCACCCAATTCTTCATATCTTGCACAAAAGTGGGTTTTTTTTTTTTTTTTTTTTTTTTTTTTCTTTTTTTTTTTTAGATATATATATATAGTATATATATATATATATATATTTTTTTTTTTTTCTGATGTGTGGTTATATATTATGCACATATATTAGCAGGGGGGTTGACGTGCGATTGTCGGTTCCAGACATGACCCTATAGTGGCTAGCGACCGTAAATGTATTACTTTGCTCAGAAGGTTGATTCCTGCGCTAACACGATCTGACTCCTGCTAGTCACAACTTCTATTGTGTGGCGTACTCGTTAGCCTACAGGGTGGCCTCTGCTCCATCAATAATTGATCTGACTCTTGTAGACATGGCCCTTATGTGGGTGACTGTGTAGCTGCCGAAGGCGATTCGCCAACAAACGATCTGACTCCTGCTAGAAGCACAACCCCTATATGGGTTGAACTGTTGTAGCCTGCCAGGATGGTTCTTCAGCTCTGTTAATAACATATTCTGACTTCCTGCTAGACATGGCCTTTATTTGGGTGACTGTTGTGCCTGCGAGGGTGTCATCAGCTCTCGCCAACAACAATCTGACTCCTAGCTTAGATCACGACTTCTATGTAGGTGACTGTGTTGTACTTGCGTGTGGTCGACTCAGCTTCGCCCACAACAACGATCTCTGACTCCTTCTAGACACGACCCCTATGTGTGGTGCTGTGTAAGCTATAGGAGTGTCGTCAGCTCCGCCAACAACGAATTTAGACTTCCTGCAAGACACAACCCCTATGTGGGCGTACTTGTGTTAGCCTACAGGGGTGGTCGTCAGACTCCGCCAACAAACGATATGACTTCATGACATAGACATGGCCACTATTTGCTGTGACGTCATCATCAGCTACGCTAGTAGGGTGATCCGCCAAGCCAACCCGATCACTGGAACTCCTGCTAGAACTACAACCACTATGTTCGTGGCTAGTCCGGACGACAGTGGTAGCCGCTATAGGCTGTATCTTCTTAGTCTGTCGATTTTAGCTTTGACCTATAAATTGAATATTTTCTGACTCAGCTAGCACACAACTCTTAATTGTTGGGCGGCACTGTGTAGCTTACATGCGGTCGATCAGAATCGTTCAGCATCGCGACCTACAATAACGACTTTGACTTCTTTTCTTAGACATTGTAACCCAATGTAGGGTGTATTTGATTATAGCCTTGCAGAGCTGTCTATATAACTCTGCCAAGCAACGATATTGTTCCTGCTAAAGAATTAGTTCTCATATTGGGGTGTTGACGTATATTCGACTAACAAGACATTGTAAATGAAGCGAAAGTTCAGCACCATTCATTTTATGGGAATGAAGCAAAGTAGATGCCTTGAATATCTTGGAGAATGAAAGAGAAAAGTCGTTGGCATTGACTTTGAATGAAAAGCGACCTGAAAGTTACTTGAAGAGTGAATCAAACGGGTCTTTCAAAAGCCACACAGAACTTTTGGAGACGTACGTCAAGCACGAGCCACGCCAGATACGTGAGACGAAGTTGAAGCCACACCAAGAATTTGGAGAACACAAGCTGTCAGCCACACCAGACATTTGGAACAAGAAGCGCCAATCCAACTATCAGAATTTTTGAGACGAAGCGAGCCTACCAGACTTATATGATTGGTAATGACGAATAGACGGTAAGACATCACTTAGACATTGGTATGCTGAAGCGCCAGCCATGTCTAAGTCTTTGGAGAGACGATATAGCCAAGACCACACCAAACTTTGGAGATGAAGCGAGCCTTGCCAGAATTTGGGGACGAAGCAAGCCATGCCAGATTTTGGAGACGAAGCGAGCCACGCTAGAATTTGGAGACGAAGTGTGCCACGCGAGACTTTGGAGACGAAGTGAGCCACGCTAGACTTTGGAGGCAAAGCGAGCCACACTAGATTTTGGAGATGAAACGAGCCATGCCAGAATTTGGAGATGAAGCGAGCCATGCCATAATTTGGAGACGAAGCGAGCCACACCATAATTTGGAGAAGCAGAGCCATACACACCGACCTTGAACTTAAAGATGGAGCGGAGCCATGTACACCGACTTTGAACATGAAGATGGAAGTGGAGTCATGCACACCAATCTTAAACTTGAAGATGAAAGTGGGGCCATGCATGCTGATCTTGAATTTTAAAATGGAGCAACATCGATGGAGCCTCTGAACTTGAAGATGGAGAAGTATCGATGAGACCTTCGCGTTTGAGTTTGACAAAGCATCGACAAATCCTCCGCATTTGAGTTTGACGAAGCATTGACGAATCCTGTACACTTGAGCTTGAAGAACCGGTGAATCCTCTGCATTTGGGTTTGAAATATCGAAGAATCCTTCGAATTTGAGCTTCAAGAAGCATCGACAAATCCTCCGCACTTGAGCTTGAAGCATCGGCGAATCCTTCACACTTGAGTTTGATGAGGCATCAATGAATCTTTGCATTGAGCTCGACTTCGTGACTTTGAGCATGAAGATGACATTGCAAAGCCTCCAAACTTGAGCATGAAGATGAAGCATCGATGAAACCTCTGAACTTGAAGATGGAAGAGCATCCAAGTTTGATTTCGAAGAGGAAGCGAAGTGCATTCCAAGTGTGTGCCTTTTATTTATTGTGCTAACTCCTTACGAGGGATGAACTTCTTCAATCTATTGTGTTGCCCTCAATAGGGATGAACATCTTCAATCTGGAGTGTCATTCTTTTACGGGGATGATCAACATCAATCTTGTAGTATCATACTTAGGTGGTTGTGGTACTCTTTCTGATGAACTAAACTTAAATTTCTTTAAGTTGCCTTTGTACCTTTAAAGAAAGAGATCAAATCATGACGTAGTTTAAGTTTTTTTTTTTAGTTGGACTGAACTTGAAGTTTCTTTCAAGCTGCCTATGTACCCTTCATAATGACAGGGATCAAGTCATAACATAGTTCAAAAAGAATGTTTTTTTAATGCACAACTGAATTTAAATTTCTCTAAGTATACCCTTTATAATGCTAGGGATCAAGTCGTAACGTAGTTTGTACAAAGTTTTTTTTGGGACACCGTTCACATTTTAAACTCATATGGGCCAGAAGCATCATGCAGTTTAGGCTCTTGCGATGAGGAGCTTCTTCATTTAAACTTCAGAAGCTATTATTTCATCATGGTTTTGATCATCATCTTCATTTGTAAGATTCGTCAATATGATGAGTTTTGGCTTCATTATCAAGGAACCTTCTGTACTTATGTCAGCAAAAAATTTCCTCTTCATGTGTGAAGGGATACGACTGTGAATCTTTTCGTCGTTGTTTTCTTCATGGAATGACGTCGTCTTCAAGATTTTCATCCTTCATTTATGTTGACTGCTTGTTGTCTTGAGATGATCAAAAGAAGATGCTGAAAGTCGATCTTTCTTTGATGTGGATATACTTAGCCTTTTGAAGGCCGAAGTTCGAGTAGAAGTAGTCGTTGGACATTGGTCTTCTTCTCCTACTGTGGCCATACTCAATCTTCGAAAGACTGAAGATCGAGTACTTGAAGGCTTGATACAATCAAAAATAGAAGTTCTTTGCTTCATTTTTTCTGAGTTGTTGACTTCTTCGACAACTATATGATTGTTATTGACTTCCACTATACCGACAGTGTGACATGCAATAACTTCTGATACTTTCTCTGGATGATTATTGAAAAAGCTTATTGGGAGAAATTCTGCCAAAGTTGCTGGCCATCGGAATTGAGGGAAGTTCTTGTCTTCTTTCTTACTAGGCTTAGACTTTTATGTCATCTTTTTGCCTCTCTTTTTATGAGTCTTGTTTCTTCTTCTATAGATTCGATATGAACACAACTCTTTTTGGGTGGAGTTTAGCTGTCTTTTTTTTCGATGAGTCACAACTATCCACCCTTCATTGTCATCTTCAACGAGTTCATCTTTATTTTTGGAATTTGTTGTTTGAATCTCTTGCTGGAATTGAACAACTATAGGCTTGAAGGCTCTAAACTAGATCAGGCTTTGTCTTTGAGTGTGGGACACAGATTGTGTTGGAACACTTGAAGTCGCTGCTACTGTAGCGTGATTTGTCTGAGCTACTTCATCCAAATCTAGCTCAATCTTCTTTTCACGAGCCAACTTTATAATTCGTTCCTTCAGCACGAAGCACCTTTCAATTGGGTGACTAACGACCCAGTGATACTTGCAGTAGTTAGGATCATCTACTTTTTCTATTTGTTCCGGCCGCTTGCATTTCGGCAGCTGAATAAGTTGCTTCTCTAGCAGTTGCTCCAACATATCTGCAACATTAGAGTCAAGGAATGGATAAACCTTCTCCTGTCTTTCTTTAAGAGTTGGATGACGCTTTTCCCCTTATTGTGCCTTCTTTCAAATTTTGTTTGTTTTCCTTTAGAGGAAAATTTCAACGGGATCACATGAATGATTATAGATTCTTTTGTGGCATTACTCACGATCTCTTCAGTGCCCTTGATTTCTTCTTATCCTTTCTCTCTTTAGGGACTAGGAAATCTTTAGTTTCCTTGTTGGCAATGCTCAGCTCCATATCATGAGCGCGTGTTACCAACTTCTCAAATGTACGAGGCTTTATCCCTTGCAGAGTGTAGAGAAGTTTCCAGTGTATGCCTTGGGTGCACATCTCCACTGCATATAATTTAGTGAGTCTATTTTTTCAATCTAGACTCAAAGCTCTCCATCGATTGATGTTGTCGATAACTGTCTCTCCCTTCCACTATTTGGTGTTCATCAGCTCCATCATGCTAACAGTGCGTCTTGTACTATAGAAGCAGTTCAGGAACTCCCTTTCTAGTTGTTCCCAACTTTCAATCATTTCTGGCTCCAAATCAGTATACCAATCGAAAGCATTTACTTTCAAGGTAAAGACGAATTTCTTGACTAGTTGGTCTCCTTTGGTCTTGCATTTTCGCAGGTTTCAATGAAGTGTGCAACATGTTGTTTTGGATTGTCCTTTCCATCGAACAGTTGGAACTTTGGAGGTTGATACCCAGCTGGCATTCTCAGATTGTCGATTCTCTTGGTGTACGACTTGGAGTACATAAAGGAGGACTATGATGGTCTTCTGTACTGAGCCCTTATGAAGTTTGTAATCATATCTTGTAGCTGTTGAATTGATAGGATGGCGATAGAGATGGATTGTGGTGGCTGACTTTCTTGCAAGACAGTCTTTTCTTTGTCATTGACTTTTGTAGCTAGAGATTGACTCGACTCAGCAGTTTCTCAAGCCTGTATTTGATCTCTTAAAGCAGCGATTTCATGATCTCGCTCTTCTACAGCTTTCATGAAGAGATTTATCTTTCTCTCCATCTCTGCCATGGCCGACTCAACCGCTACGTCAGTCACCATTATAGACACTACATTAAAGTGCGATTCTTTATCTGATGGATCAATAGCAGAAGCATAGTTGTCGAACAAGGGATTTTCTCTGATGACGATCCTGCCTTTAGGAGATTCCATCAGTTGTTCCCAGATTTTCTCCGTGATGACAAAGCTTATATAAGTGTTGTTTGTGACGGTAGCTTTGGATGGAGCTTTCTTTAGTGCCATTTATAGATTTGTTATCTTGGATGATGAGAGAGAGATGAGAGGTAGTGACGTCTCATTGGACGTGCCAACTTGCTCACACGAGATTTCAAGAGAAATTTATTTCGTGGAACTTGAACTTTGTATTTGTATTAATTTTGTGAAAAATGAGTACAATCTCTAATACATAGTATTTTGATGATTTCAAAATAAACTATAATCTTTAAGCTGGTTGATCTTCTTGAACGATTGGCCTTAGAACTTGTTGATTTTCTTGGATGATCGACCTTTGGGCTTATTGATCTTCTTGGATGATCAGCCTTTAGGCTTGATGATCTTCTTGGATAATCGACCTTGGGCTTGTTGATCTTCTTGGATGATCGGCCTTTGGGCTTGTTGATCTTCTTAGATGATTGACTTTTGGGCTTGTTGATCTTCTTGGACGATCTACTTTCGAGCTTATTGATCTTCTTGGACGATCGACCTTTGGGCTTGTTGATCTTCTTGGAGGATTGGTGTTCACACAAGGTTTTCGGAGAAACTTGTTTTGTGGAGTTGAACTTAAGTTGGTGTTGATGTTAATTTGATGCGATGTGGTTCGATCTCTAGTGCTTGATCCTCTGATTCTTTCTCTGTTGAATGCGTACACTTGATGTATAGAAGCGAGACGTATGGATGTTCTTGAGCTTCGAGTCTTGGAAGAATGCTTGTATTTTCAAAGGACTTCAGTCTTCAAGCGTGTTCAGAATGCTTGTATTTTTTTCAGCCTTCAAAATGCTTGTGTCTTCAAAGAGCTTCAGTCTTCAAGCGTGGTCAACTTCAGGAGTCAGGTAGTCTTTTGATTATAGAGAATCCCTCTAAGCTCTCTGGAGTGTAGAATTGCTGACCCCTGCAAATTAGAAGAGCTTCTCTATTTATAGGGCTCCTTGATGGCTTCATGAGCTTGGGCCTGGCCTTGATTAAACCATGGGCTTGACCTTTGGGCCTAATTTAATTGGATTTGGGTCTGGCCTTTGGGCCTAATTAATTGGACTTGAGCTAGGCCTAATTAACTGGCCTTAGACCTATTTTAGCATTTTAGGCTCACATTAAACCCATATTTGGGCGTAACTGGTCAATGCCCAAATTATAATGTCAAATTGGTCCAAATTAATTTTACTTAATCGACGTCTTCAACGAAAACACTTAATTTGTCCTCAATTTCAAATTGAGACACATGTCAACTCTTAATTGGTCACAAATTTGACGATTTCAAAATTCCGTCATTAATTTAGAAAATGATGTGGCAGTCCGTGGTTGGTCCGAAATTTCTCCTCCAACAGTTATCATTATTAGATGTAAGTTCGAAATTTTAAATTATATAAAGAACAATAATTTTCGACTATCCCACTTTTTTTTTATTTTAAAGATAGAACATCATAAGATCAAGAGACCTTTAATCTATTTGGGAAAAAAAAATTATTGAACAATATAATTGCAATCCAATGCAACAACTTAATTTAAAATTAAAAAAAGATGCCCATGAAAAAATCATAAAATTGAGATGTAATTTAAATCAAACACTTTGAAACAATTGCCATGGCCACAAAGAGAAAAAGCTTAAAAAGTAATAAGATGAAGAGACGTTTAATCTATTTGACAAAAAAAGAAACAATAATTGCACAAATATAATTCTTTTGGTACAATCCAAAGCAACAACTTAATTAAAAATTAAAAATAAAATATTGGAAAGAAAATCATAAAATTTGAGATGTACTCTTGAATTGACCCCTTTGCCACAATTTTCATTGCCATAAAGAGAAAATGATGAATAATTTTTTAGCAGTTAGTCTCTTACAAATACACAAACTATTCATAGGTAATGAAAAATATGTATTGTAATGGACCATTCATTTTTTTTTGTCATGAAATTGGAAAAGTTGCCAACAAGAGAGTAGCTCAACTGACATAGTGTTCATACTATCAATCTCATGCTTGAGATTCGATTCGTCCATCCTACACTTTAATTGCAATACTTTTGAGGAAAAAAAAAAAGAAAAGTTTAAAAGTTATTGCATATTTTGTTAAAACTTTCATATTCACCTTAAAATATATTTCACCTTCAATGCCTACAATTAAGATGAAAAAGAAGAATATGCTCATTACGATGAAAAACGGTTTTAGTGGTTTTAATGGAAAATTGTAAAAATTAATGAAAAAAACTGGAATAGAATTGGTCAAATTTTCGTGAAAGCGAGGAGAGAGAATGAGAGAGAGATGAAACTAGGAAAAAAAAAATTTGGGGAGATAGTAAGGATACTTTATGTATTATATAATGAAATTAAAGTTAATTCATCACACAAACATAAATGTTCCATAGATAATCCTGACAATCACAGAAACAACAAATAAAATATCAACAACAAATTAAGTGAACAACACACGTAGTTTTGTTATCCAGTTCGTGATATACCACCTACATCTACGGGGTAGTGTGTCCGAGAAAGATAAATTCGCTAATGTGAAAAAATCAAATATTTACAACGTTGTACTTTTCTGTAGAGTAACGACGATTATAGTGACGTATTTAGAACCTAACTTATTATTGATCACATAGACTTCCCTAGATGTGAGACTCTTTCTCAATAGAACTTAGGCTCCTCCTAAGTACAAGAATATTAGTGAAGAATCACTTAGACTCCTCCTAATTGTGAGACATCCCCTCACTAATGCTTTATTATTCCACCTTCAAATGAATATCACTCCACTTGATAAACTTAGGCTCCTCTAAGTTTGAGAACACCTTCTCAATCAATATTACTGTAGGATCCCCTTAAGAATGAGAATCCTTTCTCAATCAATGATCCTTAGGCTCCGCCTAAGGAAAATGATCTCTTCTCAAGATTGATTAAAACACTTCACGAACAATAATACAACCATGATGCTAAATACTGATTAAACTTCTTGCTTCACGCACTTAAGGATCATAGAGAACTTTGTTGTTCGGCCACAATACACAATCGTACTTCACTCTCAACACAAAAACTACAACACTCTTTCTCTTATCTAAATACAATAGAAAGAAGAAAAAAAATAACCTTATTCAAATTATATACACCATAAAAAAGGAAAACATCCCAGAACAATAAAATTGCAGAATATTCTATATAAGAAAAGAAATAGTTTACAGAATCAACATCCTGAAAAAGATCCTCTGAAAAAAGATCTTGTGAGACATCTTCTGAGATAACCATCAAACCAACAACACAACAACCCTCCATATAATAATACTTTGAACAAAATAATCCAAAAAAGATTTTCCATCTAATCTAGCTTTAAGGTAGTAAAGAAGATAAAGATAAAAGATAAAAGATAAATAAGGGGAATTTGTTTTCCAAATAAGAAAAAATGTTTATAAAGGTTTTGGAGGTTGAGAGAAGTAACATTATAATTATTTTATGTGTTTCAAATATACTTTTCAAATAACGCTAAAAAGGAAGGTGATTAAGGGCTGTCGGTTCTCTCTGAGAGAGACGTAGAGCAAGATCATGGCGGCGAGATTGCCGAGAGGTGGGTTTACAACTTTTCTAGTGGGGGGCACAAACAGTGTTCTCAAACATGGTGGATGAAGGGTTGGTTGAACAGATTGAGAATTGAACCTTTCTGTTGAGGAAAGATCGAATGTTTATTCTCGATAAATGATAATGACTGTACAGAGTTGGAGATTAGCCCTCCAAATTCTGGGGAAGGTCACTTTGAGTCGGAGTATTAATTGATATAGTAAAGCCTTTGAAACGAGATATTCTGATTAAAGTGGAATCTATAGTCAAAGAACGATGGATTCTTATCACCTATGAAAAGCTACTAGATTTTTGCTTTGGGTGTGGATGTTTAGGGCACACTTTGAAAGTTGTTTAAACCAACTCGTTGCGTCAAAATTGAACCTCGTTTTGGGCCAGAGCTTTGGAACAGACACCTGATGTGTGAGTTATGTGCACACAAGTGTACGAGGTCAAGTTATAGTAATTAAAATGACTTAAGAGGCCGAGTATCGTCCTCAGACATCAATTCGATAGTTATTGTTTAACTATCTTGGAATTGTACCAATTTTTGCTAAGAAATCAAAATCGATTTGAGTTTGAAATTTTATAAACCAGTAAAAAAGTTTTGAAAATCCAAGAGTAAAAGTGTGATAGGTATTGAATCCGTTAATTACTTCATTAGGTCTACTCTAATGAATTCATGGAATCGTGTATGAACAATATGCCTAAGTCTAGAAACTTAATTCAATATTACTTTCTCTAAAAAACAACCTATTCTCATGCAACTGAAATGATAATTAACTTTTTAAAATCAAATTAAGGAGCAAGACATTAAGAATTGTCTTCGACAACTTTCACTATTAACCTAACTATGTTGATGAGAGATTAATAATAATTCAATGATAGGGATCCAGTTAAACATTCAATCTATCAATTAAACATTCAACCTAACATTCATTGAAGGATACTAAAAAAAGTGAAGCACAATATCATCGAAAAAACATAAAGTTCAACAAACCTCCATGAAAAGATTAAAATTTAACCTAAATTCATAACAATTTCATCAACACCCTAAAACTAACGAATCTAGTCACTCATAACTTGCACAAACATAATTTCATATATAAATCCAAGCATAAAATATTAAAGAAAGAAAGGAAACTGAAGAAGAACTCTTTCGAAGAGTTCCTTGATCTCTTGAATCCTCTAAACTCATCTCGATCGTCATTCTGGGAATTCGAACAACCTTCTAAATAACACACAATTCTCTAATTTTGTAGCATAAACTCTCTTTTAGGTCTGAATTCTTTCTTGGATTTTTTGTTGAGTTTCGTACTTTGGATAGCTGAGAGGCTCTTAATTTATAAAAGAATCGAATGTGGAACTCAAGAAGTTACCAAAGATTGCAAATTTTTTAATTATGGAAAGATAGCATCGCGGCACGATGCTACTGAAGACTTTCACACGCACCCTCTTGTCGAAGCGCAGCAGCGCTTGCCTAGTGTAGCGACTCTTTACTAAGGCGCCACGGAGCTCTGTTGTTTGCCAAAAAATGTTACTCTTAGGTTTGAAGTCAGTGCTATTGTGCTACGCACTACGCTGCCCTGTTTTAGGGTTTTCCATCTTTTCTTCCATTTTCTCGATGGTTTTGGCCCGATTTTGGTTCAATTTAGTTCTTTTTGCTTTCAATGCTCGTTTACATGATAATTCCCTGAAAACCACTAGTAAACACAAATCTAATTGAAGTGTCTCTAAATAAGAGGCAAATAACGCACATTTTTATGTGCGTTTCAACACCACTCCGAAAGATATTTTCAAATATAAGGGAATACTGATACCAGAAAGACTCCATTGAAGATAGATGGTCGCTGAATAGGACGCTTTGGTCTTCAAGCAGATAAAACATTCTCTAATTCCAATGAATAGCACAGATTTGTCGCAGATGACCCAGAGACGACGATGAGAAACACAGAAATAGAAAGGGATTCTTTCAGGGCTGGTGAAACTGTTTCTTTTATAGGTGAGGATGAAAAGTGTGCACTGCAAGAGGTGTCAACGACTGACCGGAAGGTGGATATCGAGTAAACGACTGATGGCGAGTAGATGTGTCTTCTTTAATGAGCGTCATTGGCAAAAATTACGACATCGATGATCAGGCTTTGGTGAAGTAAACAAAAGTATTGCAACTAAAAATCTTGCAAGACAAAATTGATGAAGTAAAAAATTTGGGGTAAAACTAAAGGGAAAAAAGAAAATGCAGTTGGTGAGAGAGAGGGTGTTAAAAAACCCTAAACTCTTCATTTGTTGTAAGGCCAAGGAGAAACGAATGGTCTTGTTAGGTTTTTATATATCGTTGCAATTAAAACTTCTCAATGCCAAGTTGATCATCAATTTATACCCAATGCCTGCGAGAAGATGAGTCAAACTGCATTAATGGGTCATATGTAGAAGCTAGATTTAAAAAGTATTGATAAACACGAGAAACTTTGGGCTTGCGAGGCGGTTACGGAAGAAATTGTTGGCGAGAGGTTTGGGTAGAGTAGTGGGATTAAAAGAGGCTTTGAGAGCAATGATGAATCCAAAGCTGATTTCTGATTCTCTTGAGGTGCTTGATAAGTGTGGTCTTCAGGATACTTAGTTCTATGGAGATAGTTTTACATGGTGTGATTGATGGTGGAATGGGGATCCCATTTGGGAGAGGCTAGATGGATATCTTGTGAATTTTGACATGTTGAGTCAAATGGGATCACTAGTTGTTCGTCATTCGAACTTCACATCTTTGGACCATAGACCCATCTTGACTGAATGGAAATTTGGGTAGCATGGTTATAGGATGGACATGATGTTCGAATTGATACCCTAAATATCATAGGGTCCTGTAGTTTGTAAACACTTGTTTGAACAAACATTTTGTGATTTATAATATATGATATTTTATTCACTTCAGTCTATGAAATATTTGATATTTTAGTTGCATTAACCAAAAACCAATAAACTAAGATCTATGGTTATCGTTGTAATTTAAACATGTATGTGGAGACATACAAGTAGATCGTATTTTAAGTGATAACCTAAATGGTCTGTAGTATATGAATAAGACTGGATACCTTATCCTGGTGACACTACGAGTATGACCTGTTTTGTAAGTGTTACCAAATGTTGTAAAATGCTACAAATGATCTGATCCTGATCATTCATATATTAGACATGCGAACGAGGATATTCTATACAAAGAAGTTTGTATAAGCCTGGACCATGAAATGTTTAGTATCGTTATATAACGCCGTTCATGAAAGAACTCTTATCAAAGAGTACCTCTGAGCGGAAGCAAGATCGTTCCAAACTCATTGTGACAAAAATACCGTATTCACAATCAAATATACTAGTTAAGCATTTAACAAAAAATTACAACATGTTTTGAACTTTGAACAACAAAGGAACGAGATACATAATAGTTGAAGAACTCTTCTTTGCCTTTCAATCTCGCTCTCGTCAAAGGACTGCACCTCTCGCTGTCGCTGTGCAAACCAAACCAATCGTCCACCAAATCTCGCTGTTATCTACACACTAACAAACTCCTCACAAACAAGGAAACAATGGAGGACACAACTACTCAAAAACCTCGGTATTCTTGGAGTGAGAATCCAGGAGGTGTGGGCTCTGTCAGATTTAGTAGAGGGAAGAAGGAAGGAACGATCGTTTACCACGACCAAGCAAGTAGGAGATTTCAGAAGTCTATCATATAGACTACTGCTTGATCGTTTAGTAAAAGTGCACGATCGTGTAGTAAATTGAGGCTGATCGTATAGATGACCGTTTAGTAAAACACTCGGACACGCAATTGCTTAGAAAAAGCTAGACGATCGTTTAGGTAATTCTATGCGATCATTTAGGAAATGCGCGCGTGTACATGACCGTTTCATAAACTTTGAGCTATCGTGTATGCTCTCGTTTGCTAGCGATTGGTAGTGTACTAATCGGTGAGCGAATATCTAATCACTTTGCAAAATGAAAACCATTTTCATTTTACTCTTCAGTTACGAAAACTGATTATAACCTCCCACTATCTCATTCGGTTATGGGGAAAAAACTGCATACAATTATCCCATAATTGTTTAATTAAAAAATAAATATAATAATATTATATTTATAACCTATAGTTTAATATCACATCAAATGCAACATATAAACCATAGTTCTTTTCTTCTCCACTAGATATAAATCATATTTATATCCTTTTTCTCCAATTAATGTATCTCATACATCATGTCAACGATATCATATATAATTGACCAGTTCAATCATATCTTATATAATCGAATTCCCTCTTGTCAATTTGAACACTTCAAGCTGATCCAAAAACTGATTCTCAACTTGAATCTATTAAGCTACCAAGAGGACCTTATGGACCTATGACTCGAAACTTCAACGATACGTGAATAGCTGACTAAACTCTTTAGCCACGAGATCCACCATCCGTTAACTGCCAGATATCCCACTAAAGACCGACAATTGCACTCTTCTCACCATAGATATATTTATGTGTCCATCGGATATAACCCATCAACAGTACGATAATCTTTCATAGATGCTCATAAGTACAGCTAGGCCAATTAATCGTTTTGCCCCTATAGTTATATCTAACTTCTTAAGTACCATTGATCCCTCTAATGAACAATATGACATAGTCCTACTATGTGTGGACACCTCTCGAACCATGAGAAGATATGTGGCGCCACATTGTTCAAGCCTCGGAATCAACCCTTAAGGGAGCAATCTATCTACTTACCCCTACTTCGGGGGAGGAATGAATTCCATCTTGTCTAGCTAAGTTCCCAGATCCCCAATCAGACGAATCCTCAAAGTGGTAGGTTTGAGTCAGTGATCTGGCCACTTGCAGCCATGCAAATCAAAGGACCGCCCTCAAAGGCAGAAGTTCCTAACTCACTCAGGATTGAGGTCATGTTACCTATGGTCATCATAGTGAAGTGAAGTCTCTGTCATGAACGACGTTATATAACGAGAGTATAACACTTCGTGGTTTGGCCTTATACAAACTCCTTTGTATAGGACGCCCCCTCTCGCATGTCTCCACATGAATGATTAGGATCAGACCATCTGTAGCAAGTCACAACACTTGTAACTATTCTACATAGCGGGCCGCATCCGTAGAGTTACCAGGATAAGGTTTCCCTCCTATATTCGTATACTACAGACCATTTTGGTTATCACTTAAGGCATCATCCACCTGTATGTCTCCACATACATGCTTAAGTTACAATGACAACCATGGATCTTAGTTTATTGATTTGTGGTAAAGCAAATAAAACAATAGCAAAGAAAAAATATCATATATTATTATATCACAAGCGTTTGTTCAATACAGTGTTTACAAATTATAGAACCTAACGAGAGTTTTGGGCATCAATCCCAATAGTTCATAATTGAGATTTTCATTTCACTAGGTGACCATAGGTAACATGACCTTAATCATGAGTGGGTTGTGAACTCTTGCCTATGAGGGCGGTCCTTTAATGCATGGGTGAGAGTGGCTAGATCTTCGACTCAATAAGCCTATCATTTTGGGGATTCGTTTGATAGGAGAGCTGGGAACTCAGCTACACAAGATGGAATTCACTCATTCCCTGAAGCAGGGGTAAGTAAATAAATTGCTCTCTTAAGGGCTGATTCTGTATCTTGAACAATATGAAACCACATCCTCTCTTGGCCCAAGAGGGGTTTAGTTATAGTGGGACTATGATCTATTGTTCATCAGAGGAATCAGTGGTACTTAAGAAGTTAGATGTAATTACAAGGGTAAAATGGTAATTTGGCCCAGCTGTACTTACGAGCGATTTGTGAAGGGTCATTGTACTGTTGATTGGTTATATCCAATGGACACAAAAATATATTTATAGTGCGAAGAGTACAGTTATCAGTCTTTAGTGGAGTGCCCGGCAGTTAACAAATGGTGGATAATGTGATTAAAAAGTTTAGTCAATTATTCACGTACCGTTGGAGCTTCAAGCTACATGTCTATAAAGTCCTCTTGGTAGCTCAGTGGATTCAAGTTGAGAAAAAGTTTTTGGGTTAATTTGAAAATTCCAAATTAATAAGAGGGAATTTGATTATATATCATATAATTGATATAATGTATTTGATACATTATTGTTATGTTTGGAAGAACTAATATTTGAATATGATTCAAGTATATGCGCTCCGTTCATTCCCATGAAATAGATTCATAGTCATTAAATTTAATATAAATATGATTTATATTAAATGCCATAAAATAAAGAAAAAAAATTATGGTTTATATATTGTATATGATGCAATATTAAAACTATAGGTTATATAAATATAATATGATAAGTTAATTATCATATTTATTTATATTTATTAATTATTTTATTATTGAAAAATCTTTTTCACAATAACCACTCTTAGTGGGTAGTTGTACGATTTTATGGTAATTTTAGAATAAAATAAAAATTGATTTCAAAATCTCACACGTCTCATAAAATAAGCAATAAAGTAAAAGCATTTTACTACACGATCACATCAGAGACTAAACGATCGAGTTTCCTATCTATGCGATAGACTTTCATCTACATGATAGTGTTATCGTTTACTCGATCATCTTCCCCCTCCACTCTAAATCTTTCCTCAAACCAAAATAAACTAGAGCCCACCACTCCTGGATTCTCACACCATGAATACTAAGGTAATCTTGTGGTTGTGTCAGGATTTGTTCGAGGATCGAGTTTCTGCTTGTTATTGTTCGAGGGAGTTCGTCTTGCTCGTTGCGTTTGTGTTTGATCGAGGGATATACTTGAAGAAAGGTTCTTCAAAGGAATAGTTTCTTGATCTTTTGTTTTTATTTCAAGATGCATGTTGTAATTTAAGTTATGTGCATAATCTATTCCGTTTAACTGTAAATGTATGAATTCTTTCATAATGGAGTTTGGACGATCCGCTTGCGCTCAAAGGTCCTCTGTATTTAGAGTTCCTTCACATGTGTCATAAACATTATAGATTTGAGGAGTTTTTGGCCTAGTTTGAGGATTGCAAACAAACTATCCAAGCTGTGTTGTTGAAGCAGTGAAACATTGATGTTGTTGACTTGTACAGGATTTCAAGACATTATCTAAGGGAGTTGAATGTTTGGAATAGAAAACATCTCCAAGGGTCGCTCCGTGGTGCCATGGCTAAAATGGAACAAGAAATTCAAACAATTGTTGACCGGTTACTTCCAAATTAGCGGTCTCATATGATACGGGCTGAAAAAGAACTTGAACTTTTGCTAGAGGAGGAAGAGATTTATTTGAAGTAACGTTCCTTGGAAGATTTGATCACATGGGAAGATCATAATACTAAATGGTTCCACGATAGAGCATCATAGCACAGAACGACTAACAAGTTCTCATTAATTCAGAATGGATAGAGTGATTTAGACGATTTTTTGTCACAAGCAAATAACCAATCAAATATATTTATAATACTAAACTCCACTATTACTACTATAGAGGTGTGGCAATAGTGGCCAGTTCGGACTCATTTGCAGGGAAGTCGGAGTCATAGTTTCGAAAGTCATTCTCTAGTTATAGCGATAAATTGGGGGTGGTGGTTGTGGAATATAGATCATGTGCATAAAAATATATAAAAAAAAGGTAAATATAACCTAGTAATGAAAATTCTAGTTCTGAGAACAAGAAAGGGTTCCAATGCAATTTTGATCATTGAGTTCTCTTGACTAAAATACATTTGATTTATGTATGTACAATGACTTACTTGGCTCAGCCAACCCATCGACATTACATGCAACCAAGTCGTTAGGTTAAACCAAAGAAATGCCCTAAATATCAATTAAAGCTTAAGTCATAATTAAATTAAATGCTTCAATCCTATTGAATTCAATAGCGTCCACGTAGAATTAAAACCATTAGCATTAAGTTTAGGATTCCATTGTGTGGTTAAGCAATTAGAGTAGCCTAATTAATTAACCAAATCATATATGAACCTAGGTTTAGCATGCATTTTAAGGTCTATTAGCATACATGATTCAACCATTTGCTATTTGTGATTTAAGCTAGACAAACAAGAAAGAACGCACAAGCCATAAATCTTAGTTAAGACATACATTCAATGGGAGGAATGTCAATCCATTCAAGAACATACATATAAATAAGAACAAGATTCAGATAAACATGAATCTACATGTATTGAATTAGTCAAGATGAGTCTTATGAAATTTACATGGATTCCTTTCTCTAAAAAACTAGAAAACTCACTTACCTCCACAATCGATAGATGACATTAAGAGAAGGAGCTCCAACATTATATTACAACCCCAAAATACAAAGTCCTAAGTTAAAGAAGCTAAAAATACAAGGAAAGAAGAAGAATTTTGAGAAAAAAATTGGCTTCAATCGAAATCCCAACCTGAAAACCCTAGAAAAATGAAGATGATATATATCAACGTGTGAAGGCGCCATGCCCTCATAAGCATTTGTCTTCAGCGTCTTGCTACAGTGCATAGGGGCATTGCAGTGCTCGCCCAAAGTGCCTTCTCTGGAAAAAGCGTTAGGTAGCGTGTGGCGCCATGCTGCCTTTGTGGTTTGTTGTTCTTTTGCATCCTTTGAAACTTTGGGTGAGGTATCATCCCAAATAATTACAAATTAACCTCAAATGGTCCATAACACTCTGAAGTACATGGCTTACTCGAGTTTCTACCAAAGTAGATAATTAAGAACATTAAACATGACAAGAAATTGAAATTAGAGATATAAAATTAGCTCTTTTCGAGAGCTAACAAAGGATGTTGGGTTAACATGGAGGATGATATAGCAAAATTGGCCACACAGTATTACGAGAATTTTTTTAGCTCCTCAAATCCGAAGATTGAGAGTATTTCTACCGTGCTTCGTACCATCCTTCAAACGGTGTCAGAAGATATCAACAAAAGCCTCATTCAACCTTTATTGCGGGGGAGATTGAATCAGTCGTGAAGAGTATGGCTCCACTCAAAGTTCCTGGTCCTGATGGTTTGAATGTGCTTTTCTTCTAGAGGTGTTGGACATAATTGGGAACAAGCACGATTGATCTTAATTTCAATAATTTGAATGGAAATGGAAGAACTAAAGATATAAACTCCACCACAATTGTCCTCATTTTGAAGGGGATCAAGCCAAAGGTGATGGCTGATTTTCGACCAATCAGCCTCTGCAAATGTGATTTATAAAATTGTTGTCAAAACATTGGCCTACAGGTTGAAGGGAGTCTTGGATCTCATCATTTTCTCAGTCTCAATCTACTTTCTTTCGAGGGAGACTCATTATTGATAATGTTATTAGTGGGTTTGAATGCATCCACTCTTTAAATAACAAAAGAGCTGGAAAGATGGGGATGACTGCTTTGGAGCTTGATATGAGCAATGTGTATGATCGAGTTGAGTAGAATTATCTTTGACAAGTGACGAGTAAAATGGGTTCTCGCAACCGCTGGATTCAGTTGATTATGAAATGCGTTGAGACAATTACCTTTTCAGTTTTACTCGATGGAAACAGTCAAAAACAGTTTAAGCCTTCCAAAGGCTTGTTTGAGGGAGATCAGCTATCACCACATCTCTTTCTAATTTTTCTGAAGGTCTTTCAGCCCTTCTCCAAGAGAAGGAACATCAAACAAAGTTTTTCAGGTTTGCAGGATTATGACATATAACTCATCCTATGTAATGACCCCAACAATCATTAAAGGTATTTTTCTAATTTTATAATATTATTATGCTTTTGTTAATTTAGATTAACTATTATGATAAATTATTTAAACACCTTTAAGATCATTTAGAAACTTAACTTAAGATAATTGAGAGTTATGAAGCCCAATTGTTACAACTCAAGTGAAGAATGAATATAAATACAATATTATTTAACTTGGTAGGAATGTTATATTAAGTGGATGTATGGTATAGTTATTGACAATTTTTGTAGTTCTAACTTTTTTGTTATATGTTTTTTTCTTTAATTATTAAGAACGTAAAACAATATAATTAGGGATTTATAAATATACAAGTTGAAAGTCATTCATTGGTGCTTCTTTTAAGGAGAGTACATAGGAAATATAAAAAATCTTAGTCAAAACTCAAGTTAACTTCAACTATAGTATAGCTTCCTTAATTCAACCTTTTGAGCTCCGATTCTAGGGTAAATAAGAGTTTAAGTGGGTGAATCAAAGAACAAAAAATTGTATTGTAAGACTTCTATGGTCGTGCTTTCATGGAGGAGGGAGAAGAGTTTACTCAATTTTCATAAACCTTGTCTCTTAAGTTATTTAAGTGTTTCATTTATCCTTCGACATAGCCTAAAGAAATATGAAAATTTCTTCTTTAATCTCCATCGTAATGCTATATGTTCACATGAGATTCAAGAGAAATTTATTTCGTGGAATTTGAACTTTATATTTGTATTAATTTTGTGGAAAGTGAGTACAATCTCTAATACATAGTATTTTGATGCTTTCAAAATAATAATCTTTAAGTTGGTTGATCTTCTTGAACGATTGGCCTTTGGGCTTGTTGATCTCCTTGTGTGATCGACCTTTGCGCTTATTGATCTTCTTGGAGGATTAGTATTTGCACGAGGTTTCTGGAGAAACTTGTTTCGTGGAGTTGAACTTGACTTGGTGTTGAGTTGAGGTTGATTCGATGCGATGTGGTTCGATATCTAGTACTTATCCTCTGATTTTCTCTCGATTGGGTGGATGTACTTGACTTAGAAAAACACCAAACGTTCTTGAAGTAGAAGTCTTAGAAGAGTGTTTATGTCTTCAAGGGTCTTTTGTCTTCTAGGAGTGCAGCTTAAGGAGTCATGAGAGTGAGAGTCTTCTTCTGCTTGTGGATGAATTCTCTTTGGGCTCTCTAAATGTAAAACTACTACTTATATCTTCAAAGGACTGGTCAACTTCAGGAGTCAAGGAGTCTTCTGATTGTAGAGAAAGTATAGAATGGTTGACCCTTGCAAATGAGGGGAGCTTCTCTATTTATAGAGCTCCCTGATGGGCTTCGTGGGCTTGGGTCTGGCCTTGATTGGCCCATGGGTCTGACCTTTGGCCTAATTTAATTGGACTTGGGTATGACTTTGGACCTAATTAATTGGACTTGAGCCTGGTCTTTAGGCTGACTTAGACCTATTTTGGCGTTTTAGGCCCACATTAAGCCCATATTTGGGCATAACTGGGCGAATGCCCAAATTATAACGTCAAATTGGTCGAAATTAATTTTACTCAATCGACGTCTGCGATAAAAACACAGAATTTGTCATCAATTTTAATTGAGATACATGTCAACTCTTAATTGGTCACAAAGTTGACGATTCTAGAATTTAGTCATTAATTTAGCAAATGACGTGGCGGTCCATGGTTAGTCCGAAATTTATTCTCCAACACTATAAATCACACTTCTTAAAGAGAATAGTGAGTTTTCAAAGTTATTTTCAATTGTTGTTCTTGGATCTCACAAGATTGTTCAATGGTAGCATCAAATTGGTAAGAAAGGATCCCTATTTAATTTAGTTTTTTGCAATGAATCTTTCCCTATTAATTTTCCTAGATCCCAAACATGTTCATTCCCTATTTTCTAATGTATTGCAACATTATTTCAAGCTCTTTAGACATTTAAAGTTTTCTCCATCCATCTTTATGATAGAGACAAAAACATATTCAACTGTAAGGACAATTTTTTCTAGCTTTCAATTTTCTTTAAGGTTTGTTCTTAAAAAACCTTGGTATTTGTTTGGATATTATTTAGATCTTAAGATGTTGATTTTAAGTCTAAAAAATAGAATGAAAAATTGTTCAGTCTTTCTAGTTTTAGCCTGATTGTTATCAAAATTAAAGTGTGTTGACTATGAAACTTTGAAATCATGACCAATAGCTTAAAGTTAGCCAAAAAATTATGTTTAAGGCATTAAAATTAGTTTTTATGATTAATTTTGCATAGGACTTAAATTTGGTAAAAACACTAATATTTGGGTTTTCAATTTATTTCATTAAGCTTAAAATTTGTGAATAAATTTTAGGGACAGTCGCAAATATAGACATTAGACCAAAAGTATTAGCAGATATAACATAATGTAAAAAAAATTACAAATATGACTAAATTTAAATAGTCTATCAGTAGTAGACCATATTATTGATAGGAGTCTATTAGTGATAGACCATATCATTGGTAAGAGTCTATAAAAAATAGAAGTCTATCACTGATAAACTTGGGAGTATCAACGATAGAAGTCTGTCGCGGATAGACTTGGCTATATTTGCAATTTTTTTAATTGATGTTATACACTTGGTTATTATTCCTAAAAATGCTACCAGTTGCAATTACCCTAATTTTTATATATTTTTTTAGGCATAGATCAAAAGCTAATATGATCATTAAAAAGATTAACTTAGGAGATTTATGTAGTAATTTTATTGATAATGATAAATATGATAATTGATATATAATTTAAGTTAGCTAGATAAATTAGTGTATTTAGCCAGTTAATGAGCTTTCTTTAGGAAAGCTAAATTTAAATTGTTAAAACCTAATTTAAATCATGTTAAATATTATATCGGAATCTTTAAAGGATTTAGATTTCAAGCTTGAGGTAAATGGATTCTATCATAAGTTATGGAACTATGTGATATTATTGTGTTATTTAATTGTATAGTTCTATGATTACTTGTAAGTAGTTTCCACCATATATTGCTATTAATATTTTATAATATAGAATTGATTTATGACTGTGTTGTGTTTTACTTTTATAAATAATTATTCATTGAATTGTTTTCTTAAATTATGATGTGTTGAATATTTGAATTTAATTATTAGTTATGATCAATTTTTATTATGTTTTCTTTCAAATATATTTGATTTTTATGATATTTAATTGACTTGTTTCACAAAGCATGTTTATGTTGTTTGATTAATTTTGCATGAGTATATCTCTCCTAACTTATGTTACTATGTTGATCAGTAGAACATATTTAAGGTAAGCATGACATAATTGAGTGTTGCATTGCATTAAAGTCTAATTATGTGTCATGAAATTAGGTAAGAATATGTTAGGCATGAAATACTCAAATTAAACAATTATATTATGCAATTAGATGCATGATATGATAAGTATGGTTTCTGCTAACAGCTAGGCCTAGGAAACAAAACTAGTTTAGGTTAATAGTATTTATAAGGGGCAATTAGCTTGTAAATATTACATGCAGAATTGACGGTTATGGTATGGGGATTTTGCATAGTATGAAGCCAAATGAAAGATATAAGTATGTTGGAAGGTTATATAAACAAGTACGACTATGTTCAGCTAGGGTGTCTCATGGTTTATATGTTAGGATAAGATATGTAAGCATGCAAGCATGATGTGTGTGATTGAGCATGAAGGTTCCTTAAGATAGGAGTCACTTACAGAGTATTTTTATATTATCTCTCATGATTTTATTTTTTTTTTCAGATGGTCATGTAGATGATCTTGGTATTGAAGAGGGAGAACCATGAGACAACTTGTCCAAAATTTTAATTTAATTAATTTAGAACTACATATTTATTTTATGCTTACTTCATATCTAAGACCATATTGTTATTTTATAATTTCCGCGATCAAACTCTAGTTTCAAGTTTTATTTAGCATGATAAGCCACATTTTTAATGGAATCATGAGGATAAGAAATTATGTTTTATGGGTAATTACCTTGATTTAAGTTAATTAAATATATTTAAAAATTGGGGTCATTACGTTTAGAGAATCATTCTGTGGGGAAGATCTTTGTTCGAGAAAGGATATCGCTGGGAAGTGGGGAACAAGCAGGTTATTCAAATCTCTATGTCCCTTAAAGGGAGAAATGTTGCATATCTTTTTTCTGACCATGGAGGTTGGAATGAGGAATTGATTCAATCAAGTTTTACTAACGGAGATGCGGAGGCTATTCTTCAAATACAATGGCCAAGAGGGCGCCATGATGACGAGATCATTTGGGACCTCGACAAAAAGGGAGTATTTATTGTTAAAAATGTTTACTTTTCGGGTTTAAATATTGCCAAATTTATCTACAACTAGCTCGTCTGATGGAAATACATCCAAGAATATGTGGTAATCTCTGTGGAAGACCAAATTTTCCGTAAGGCTAAGATTTGCTGCTGGACAATTATTCATGACATCTTTCCTACTAGATTTAATCTTGCCAAATAGGAGTCCATTATGATATTTTGTGTGTATTTTGTAGGAAGCATGGTAAATCTGCTACTCATATTCCATGGAAGTGTCTGGTCTCTAGGGAGATTTGACTTAGATTCATCTTTATTAATGTTGATATTATTTGAAACGACAGGTTTCAATGAAGCTACTAAAACTGTTGCCATGCATTTTTTATTTTATTGTTTTGCTCCTATTAATTTGGATAAGATCGATCATTGTATGGCTGATTTAGGAAGCTAGGGAATGAGTTGATGTTTTTTAGGCAACAAGCTCATGTTGAGCCTATAAGTGACTCAATTGGCAAACATATCCTTGAGTTTCAATATATTGTTCGATGGTAAAGGTAAGGGGCGACCCTTCCTAGCCATATCTCATCGATGGTTGGATGACACCCTCTAGCGACTTCATTTTGGAAGTTAAACACAAATGCTGTTTGGTGCCCAGTTTCAAACTTAGGCTGCTTGGATTAGGTGCTTAGGGACTATTTGGGACATGTTCGTCTAGGTGGCTTTAAGTTTGTCCCCCGTTGCAAGGAGGTGAAGTTTCTTGAAGTAATGGCGATGTGCTCTAGTCTTGAGAGTATTTCATCAATCTATATCTCTAATGTTTTTGAAGTCTCTTTCTTTATTGTGGAAGTAATCAATCTATTGAATGATTTGTTGAGTTTGATTGCTTGGAGGTAATCAATCTACTGAATGATGTTGTTGTCGATATTTTTGAAGTCCATTTCTTTATTGCAGAGGTAAGGAACGGGACAATAAGTTGGAGGTTTTCACTTTTTTCCATGTTCGTCGTAGTCAAAATGCTCTTGAGCACTATGTTGCTGGTAAAGTTTTGGTGGGTTGGGAGTCTTCAATCCTGCATTCTTCTAATCCCACATGGTTTACATTGCTCATGTCTAGTGATGTTATTTCATAATTGTTTGGGCTTTTGCCCTTTTGATAAAAAAATTGAGTTTAAAATATTAATGAATCTATAAATTAAACCCGTAGTAGAGAATAACTTTGGATTGCATTTTAGTTTTTAGGTAAGAAATATATATATATAAATATAACACAAGAAAAATGGACGAATCTAAACTTTGAAAAGTGCGATCACCAGTCACCATGATTCTGACCTTTACATTCTTTTTTTTTTGTTTTGATAATTGTAACTTAATTACAATTTTAACTTTTAATACTTTATTATTTAAAGTAAAAATGACTAATTAAATTTATATACGGTTTAACTTTTAGTTTTTAGTCAATTATAATTTGAAATTATATATGTATAATTTAATTTAAAGATATTATTAAAATAATGCAAATGAACATGGAGAAAAATGATGAACGACCTAGATATTGGAAATATTGCATCACATTAAATATTAACTTCTACCTCATCTTTTAATTCAAATAGATTATTTATTTATTTATTAATTTGAGATAATCCTATTTTAGTCAAGATTAAATTTTGGTTGAAATTAAATTTTAGATTTCGGTTGGTGTGATTTAATTAAGTTTAAATTACAAGTCATTAGAATTTCAAGTTTGTATCTATTTTTTCAGGTCTGATAGACTTTACAACTACAAGAAAATTAAAAAGAATCATTGTTGAAATTCAGGTAGTCGCTGCTACAAGTGCCACAATGGCGATCCAAGATTGTTGCTGGTGAGATCTCTCCTACACTTCTTTCATAAACTTTATTCTTTTTTCGTTTAAGTTTACGTTTTTCTAATTGAATATCAACTAACCTAAAGGTCTGATTGCAACCGTTAATAAACTATAGACAGTTAATTGATCTAATTAAAAGTTTATGAAAGTAATGGTAACAAATCTCATAATTGAGAGGTGGTTTCTGTAATATATATATATGTATGTATACACCCTTTCATGTGTATGGGTAGCTTTTAGATCTTAGAATAGCTTATTGTATAGGGGATAAAATATATATTAGAATCATATTTTGGTTTCTATACTTTGAAGTGTGTTCATTTAGTTTCTGATAGCTTGTTGATTGTTTAAAAACTTTTTGTTATCTATTAGCATTTTTACTATAAATTTTGGAAACATATTCATATATTTTATTTATTTGCATGGAAGTTATCACTATTATTATTATTTAACAAATTTTAGTAAATAATTAACCTTAAAGGACTAAATTTAAAATTTATTAAAAATTTAGGGACTAAAATTGGATTAATTAAAAGAAACATTAAATTGGCGGTTTCACATTTCTCTAAACTCAGGGTGTGTTTATACATAGAATCAGTCTTTGGTTTTTCTTTATGGGTTAATATGTTGCTTTGGTTTGGTGGAGATTTCCCACCTCAATGGAAGTGAGATATAGAAAGACACGTTTCTCCATATATAAGTGCTTCGTGGACGAGAACTTCGCAAATTTCATCCCCTTCGAGATGGAGGAGAGAGAATAAGGGAGAGAAGATAGTGAAGGAGGAAAGAGAAAAGAAATCAAGTCATTTTGTCATATCATATATTTGATCAATTTTATGACTAAATTTAATAGATTTATTAGTCTGGTAACCTTTCAACCTTATTTTAAAAAATGGGTTAATTTGAAATATTAGACCAAATACATCTATTCGTGACATGGATCCAAAAAAAATATTTCTCCTTAAACGCTTCAACTGCCTCTTTTTTTTTTTTTTTTTGGCCAATTTCTTTAATATAATGATACCCCTTTTTCAAATTGGCCACATGGTACACAAGTGATGTAAATTGAAAGGAAAAAATTTGGAGAAAAGATTAAAGTACTCAAATAGTATTTTTCTAAATTTTTTAACTTAGAAGTTTAAATTTTAACCGATTAAACTTTAGACATGAATAATTTTTACACACCTAAAGATAAATTTTGTCACAAACTACAAACAAGAACATGAGAATATTTTGCTCCCAAATACACTCCGAAACTCATAGAAGCATGCAACATTGAACAAGAAATCCCATACATTTAACCACAAAAAAAGAACAGGCGAAAGCTGGAAGTTGCAGCTTAAATTTTACCAAACTAAAAGGAGCAGTATTTGGCTTCTATACAATTTTCTTTAAAGTAGAGATGACATTAATTTTCACTTCAGTAACTAGAGTGTCATTCAGAAGATACCCTTTTGTTGGTTCTTCGAGATCACTCAATGACGAGAAGTTTGGAGCACCCCACCCTCTGCCAGCTTCTACACCATCAAATCCAAACCAACAATTATCTGCACAAAAAAGAAAAGCCAACTTTATATGTATGAGTTTGGTATAACTTTTAGAAAATGACTATGAAGATCTAAATACATTTAAAAGTACTTTAACTTTCTTTTAGAAGATAAGTAAAAGGTAGTGCTTTGAAAACATGAGTCTATCAACCCAAACTCACACTCTACTTAAAGAAATTGATTTAGGAAAGATTTGAACAATAAAGTGACAACAACAGGAAATAGCAGTTAATTACAAGTTTCTTTTACTGGTACAGCTTCAAGTTGACTCAATATAGCCATCTCATATTCCACGTATACTTGAGAACCTTGTGGAAGCTGATTTGAACTATCGAACAATAGATACATGGACAAGAAGCCTGATTTTGCTTTCGAGCATCCGCTAGGATACAACAAGATCTTCCTGAGAGATAAATAAATTATGTAAATAACTTTCTTGATGCAAAAAACTATTGCAAAATCAAAAGTTACCATACCAACGGTAGCTCTCCACTGTAAAGGGATTAGATTCCTTCAAAGTTGAACCTAGTTGTGAAAAGTTGTTGAGTTTCCATGTATATTCGTAATTCTTTGGCTGTTTGATCAAGGAAAAGACCTCCCCCATCCCACCATCACAACTCATGACAAAAATGTCAACTCCAAATACACAACAATCATCAACCAAGAAACCATTTGAAGCATCATTGAAGGTGTCAAGTGGAAGCAACTTTTCAATCCCCCATTCTGTCTTCATTGCACTAAATCGTCTCATTTTCCCATCTGAATTCACCAATCACATGACACAATACTACAAAGATCAAACAAACTATATTCTTTTGTATCATTATATGAATCAATGTTCTATTCTATAGGGGAGAATTACAATGGAGTTCTTATACACAATTGACAGAACAATTTAGGAAAGTCTAGCCTGATTAGTAGACATAATTTACATGTCAAAATTTACATTAAACACAAACCCCTTCAAGTAAAAACAAACAAAACCTCAAACAAAGCTTAAGAGAACTTGTTTCGAGTAGTTTGATTACCTTGGACTGTCAAATATTTGCCTCTGAGGGTATCATAAACAAGAAATGTAAACACAACATTAACCTCTGAAGTAGTTGATAAAATGTTATTTCCAACTATTACCAAATAGAGGGAAATGTGATTAGACACATTTCTTCTCTCATCTCCATTGGGATACAAAGCTAATTTCCTACATTAACAAACAAAAATATCTCTATCATCATCTAATATGAACATCCAAGAAGTTAGGGTTACAGCCCGCGACGTAAAAACATAAAAATTGCCACGAATACCATTCATAACAGCCGGCATTGAACTTCTGGGATTCGAATCTCTGACGCTGGGAACTAGCGAGACCGTTCTTCAGCAATGAAAATGATTGGATTTTCAGGGTGTAATGGACTGGTTTTTCATGTCTTGTGGACATTACAACTACAAGAAGATTGAAAAGAATCAACCAAGAAATTCATTGTAGATACTAGTTGTAGAACGAATTTGAAAGAATTTACATGAATTTGAAGAATGAATGATTCAATTGAAAGTTCAAGAAAGGAAGAGAGAGTGAAAGAATGTTATACCAGAAGAAGAATTGTCGCCATGGGGATTGGGGGAGACGGTGTTGTTGTTGTTCTTTCTTCTTCCCTTTCCCATTTTCCCGTTTCTTTCCCACGAAAGAAAATGGAACGACAATCCAACGTCTCTTTTATACTGTTTAAATTTGAATTTTATATTTAATAAAGTGATAATACCTAGGTGTATTCTAAGAAAAACGCATCTCTATGCTTTCTCCTCTCATCACTTATATCAAAAAATTTATTAATGAATTTGATACATCAATTAACTGATATACTTAAAATGATGTCTATGAATAATGCATAATATGCTCCATTTTAGATAAATTAGTTGATACATCATTTAAATGATAAACATAATTTGAGTACAACGTATATTAGTTACTATATTAAGCAATACACTAACTAAAAAAGAAAGAAAAAAAAATACAAAAATTATAAAATAGTGTAGCAAGTATCCATGTGTGATAAAAACTAATATAAGTGATAGCCAATTTTGATAACATATCATTTAAATTAATTTTCATATGCTTGTTGATTGATGTTTGATAGCACAATTATGTACTTAAAATTTTAATGTGTTTGTTGATACAAAACCTAGTTTAATTGATGTACTTGGTTAGTATGTTTGTTGATTGATGTATGATATACTCATGTCTTACTTCAAGGATTTAATTATGATGTTGGATACACTTGTGTTTATGTCTGATTATACTTTTGATACGCTTCAAATATCATACTTATAAAATAAAACATGTATGCTTTACTTCTAAATAAGTTAGTGATTGAATGTTCATTTTTGTTAGATATACTACTGATACACTTTAAATATTAATTGACTTATGTCTTAAAGTAGTTACTATTTGTATATGATACATTCAATATCTTATATCTCATGTATTACTGATACACTTGAATATCATATTTAATAAAATGAAACTTTTAAAGTACTAATTGGAAGTTGATTGTCATTAGATATATTGTCGATACACTTAAATTGTTGATTGTTATTAGATATCTAATAATACCACTCATGTCTTACTTCAAGTTCTACACATCGATGTCTGATACACTCATGTCATATAAAATGAAATACGCATGCTTTACTTCAAAATATGTTATTGTTTGAATGTTGGTTGTTGTTAGAATTATTGTCGATACACTTGAAAGGTCAATTTTTATTTAAAACTTGATTTAAACCCACAAAATAGATCAAGTTGTCAAAACCTAAACCAAAGAAAAAAAAAAACTAAATATGGAACATTAAAAAGAAACACAAAAATCTCCTATAATCAAACAAAAAATTAAAACTAAAAAATAAATCAAACAAAAATAAAATACAATACATTGTATAGATGAAAAATTGACATAAAATTAAAAAATTGCTAATATATATATATACATGATGAATGTATCAGGATCGAGTTAAAGAGAGAAGAAAAATTGATGATTAAGAAAGAAGAAATAAGTTTAAATATTGAAGATACACACATGAGAGAAGATTCAAATGTTGACATTTAGGTGTATCAATTAACTGATACACCTAAACTGAGGTATCGGTACATCACTGATGCTACCAAAACCTGAAAGTTGGAGAAAAAATAGGAATAAAAACACCGGTAACTAAAAAAAGCAAAATTGTCACATATATTAAATGAAAATTAAAAGTTGGACTTTTTTTTGCTATATCTACAATTTTAAAAAACTGTGTCACATGCTTGATTTTTTACATCCTTATTTTGTCACCCGTTATAATTTCCCTAAAATATTTCAAAACATAAATAAGAATAGATTGCCACATGTCACATTATGATATGACAATTTGATGGGATATATAGGCATAGGTGTTCCTCGAGTTGCACCTAAGAGATTATTTGGTTTAGGATTTTATAAATGCATGGGAATTTAGGATGCCTGAAAATAGGATGCATGAAAATTTAAGATGCCTGGGAATAGGATGTCTGGGAGTAGAAGATATTATGTTTGATTGTGCAGGAAATATTTTCCTGGGAACTAATAATGTTGTGTTTGGTGGTGTTGCATGGGAATATCATCAGATTTACAAATAAATAAATGATTTTTTTGTTTAGTTTGTGTGAACACTTTAACAATTTTGTCCAATTATAAAGAATAAAATTAATCAAAGTTAACTTCCATTAGTTTATTTTAAGTAATAATCAATTTATGTTAATTTACTTAGTTAAATGTGCATTTAAAATGAAGATATTTAATAATCTGAAATGACACAAAAAATATGAATGTCCCATGGCATGTCAATAATATTCAAACTCAAGATCAGAATAATACTTCATACAATATATATATATATATCAATCCATAGCATGTCAATAACATGCTAACCAAAAATAAGGATTTAGCTCATCATATAGGGCACAAAAAATATAGATGCCCATGTTATAAAGTTTCCTAACAACACTATTCAATCCATCTATGTCTTCTTGCAGGACCCCATTAGCACTATTCACAAAGATTGAGGATGAACGTTTTCTTGCAGGATCTCCATTAGAAATTCATACCTTTCATCATGTGGAAGATTAAAGAAGTAATCAATCTGAGATTGATCTTTGGTAATAATCTTACCAGCTTGAACTCTTCGTCGAATACTCAATTCATCTACCTTTCTAATTTTACTAACTAATGAGTTTCAACGTTCTTCTCTTCTAGACTCTCTCTTAGCTACTTGTTGATAAAATGAAGCTATCTCTTGAATATTTTCATTAGCATTTATAAGATGATTGCTCATAACATTCTCAAGACCATTCACTACCACTACTAATGAGTCCACACTATTTGCTCTTTTTCTTACTGGACCTATTTGGTATTTCACTCATTGAGGTCAGTCCATCCATTTCTTCACTTCCAACTATTGGTGGATCAGGCACACAAAAACTATCTCCTCCTGTCCAATATTCGTTATTGCCCATTTCTCGTTCCACGACATCTCAGATGGTAGAAAATAACAAGGTATTTAAGTGGGTTTTATTGGATTTTTGGTAAATTTAAAAGCCCAATGACATTCTTGTAATTATGAGCAATGACATTTTTATAATTATTCCTTCTTCTCCAAAATAGGGTAGAATTTCGTGTGTCTCTTTTTAGGTGAAAAGAAGTCTTCGCAGCTAGTAGGAAAGAGAGTAGCCGCCTGTGAGAAAAGAAGCCGCGGTCGTCTGTGTAGCAAGGGAGAGGCGCGACCGACTTGAAGAAAAACGCTGAAGAAGATCAGGAGGTAGTCGTCTGGCCGTGGGTTTTCGTCAGCGCCGGTTCGAGCGTTGGTGTCGCGGTTCAGTCTGGGAAGTTGCGGTGTGGGTGTGGGTTTGGTTGTCGTCCGGTGCGCGTGGGTTCTGGTTCCACGCTAGTGTTCGGTGGGTTCCGGTTCAGCGTGGGTTTGCTGCAGATCTAGTTTTGGTGGTTCACCAGTCAGAGGCGGGTAGCTATTTTGCAGCGAGTTGTTCTTAGTTTTCAGAGGCGATATTGTGTGCGGATCTCTCGGTATCAGTGAATATTAAAATTACAGATTGGTGATTTCGTTGATTATCTGTAATTTGTAAATTTCTTTATTGCTCATTAATAAAATAATTCAAGCTGGTTCTCAAAATTGATGTAGATCAAACTGGTCGAACCACTATATATTTGGTGTTCTTTACTGCTTTCGATTTATTTCTTCTGATTGTTTGCGTTCTGTTTAGCCATCTAAGTTAGGTTCAGAAACTCTCACAGGTGGTATCAAGCTCCAGTTGATCCAAGGAGGGTATGTGGTAATGTGTGCTGGCATATTTTGAACACTTTGTTCAGGGATATTTTTGTTGGAATTAATTTAACAGATGGCTTGGATGACTTCAGGTTATGGATGAAAAATATTAGGGCTATTCTGATACAACAAAAGGTAGCCAAAATCTTAGATGAAAATAACCTTCTACCAACAATTACAGAAGTTGAAAAAAGATATGGATGAGATGACCTATTCGATGAGTGCTTAGGCTAGTAGATGAGGCCACTACTACAGCGGTGTTGTGGAGCCAAATAAATTATATCTAAAGGAGAAATACTTTGGATTAAGATGAACTCAAGTAAAGGCTTAAAAGAGAACCTAGATGAATTCCAAAAGATTATAGTTGATCTCAATATCTCAATAACATCGGTGAGAAGATGTCGGATGAAAATCAAATAGTTATTCTTCTGAATTCTTTGCCAAAATTGTATCGAGAAGTTAAGGCAGCTATTAAATATGGACGAGAATTATTGTCCATGGATATAGTGTTGGATGCCTTGAGAATGAGAAACCTCGAGATTAAAAAGAAACGCAAGGATGGAAAATTACTCATGGCCAGAGGCAGAAGTGAGAAAAAGAACGAAAAAGGAAAAGAGTCGAGATCCAAGTCGAAATCAAAGGGAAAAACCAAAAAGTGTTTCCTATGTCATAAAGAAGGTCACTTTAGAAAAAATTGCCCTTTGAATAAGAGCAAGGAAGCATCAAGTAGCAAATATGCAGGGGATTCTAGTGCAGCAAATGTTACTGATGGGTATGATTCAGCAGAGGTTTTGATGGTGTCCAACAGGGACATTCAAAATACTTGGATCATGGATTTAGGGTGCATGTTTCGCATGACTCCTAATCGGGATTTCTTAATTGACTTTCAGGAAAATGATGGGGGATCGGTTTTGCTTGGTGATAATGGTGCTTGTGATGTAAAAGGAATTGGGTCAGTTCGAATTGCAACACATGATATGATCAGAATTCTTACAAATGTAAGTTATGTTCCAGAACTCAAACGAAATCTAATTTCTCTTGGCGAATTAGATAGAGTAGGTTATTCCTATAAATTTGAGAATGGAGTTCTGAAGGTTATCAAGGGTTCTTTGGTTAAGCTGAAGGGGACCTTGAGGAATGACCTTTATGTGTTAAAAGGTACTGCAGTTTCAGGTAATGTTGTTGTTACATCTGGGAAAGAAACAGATAAATCTATGTTATGGCATAACAGACTAGCTCATGTGAGTGAAAGAGGTCTTCAAGCTCTTTTAGAATAAAGTTTGCTTGGAGGAGTTAAAGACATTGAACTCCCATTTTGTGAACATTGCATAATGGGAAAGTCTACCATAGTGAAGTTTGGGAAAGGGAAGCATTCTACCAAAGGAATTTTGGATTATGTTCATTCATATTTGTGGGGTCCTACAAAGGTACCTTCTATGGGAAGTTCGAGATACTTTATGTTGATCATTGATGACTTTTCAGGAAAGGTGTGGATGTATCCACTGAAACAGAAGAATGAAGCTTCTGGGAAATTTCTTGAATGGAAAAAACAGGTTGAGAACCAGACAGGCAGGAAGGTAAAGTATCTGAGGACAAACAATGGTTTGGAATTTGTGAATCACAAATTTGATAAATTTTGCAAATCTGAGGGAATTACGAGGCATTTCATTGTTACTGTGAAACCCGGATCTCCATTTTCCTACTTAAGTAAGTGATTAAGGGGTTAATTAGGAGGAAGTTAAATCTTATGTTATGTAAATAATCTAATAATTTTACAATTGTCATAATAATTGTAATAATTGTCACCTTCTATGGATCAACAATTAGTAAAAGTGAATGTAAACTACAATGGATAGGTATTATAGTTATGATAACCATATTTGATCCTGGAATACGAGTAGAGAGGACCCTAAAAGGATAAAAAGAAGAGAAAACCTTGAAGACTTAAATCCTGAACAGTGAAGAAAGGATTGAAGAACTGAGGAAAATATAGAAAATTATTTGGAAAAATTCGTGTGGAAGTTGCACAGAGATAAACCATATTCATAGTAGCTAACGAGATTGAAAAGAAAATGGAGAGAGCGAGATTGGAGAGAAAATGGGAGAAGAAATGGGAGAGAGTGAGAGCGGATACAGCGAGAGTGGAGGCAGTGAGATTGATTTAAGCGAGAGAATGAGAGAGAGCGAGATTGGCTGAGCAAGAGACTGGGAGAGAGCGAAGTTGGAGAGAAAGGGTGGAGAGAAAGAAGGAGAGAACAATGCTGACGAGATTGGAAAGAGCGATGCTGGCGAGATTGGAGAGAGCGAGATCCTTAGTGAGAAACCTGGAGAGAGCGACACGGCCGAGATCCAAGCTAGCGAGAAGGCTGGAGAGAGCGACACTACCGAGAGCCAAATGAGCGAAAAGACTGGAGAAAGCGAGATCCTTAGCGAGAGTGGAGAAAGCTAGAGTTTGAGCGAGAAAGTTGGAGAGAGTGAGAGCAGCCTGAACGCCTCATTTGAATGTCATGCCCACGCGATCGAAGGAAACCGCCTGTGCATCGAACGGCTGGGCATTTATGTGTTGAATTTGGCCACGATCTTATAGATTATGCATTGAAAACCCTAAATTGAATACAAACAAAGCTTGAAGACGTAAGGACAAATGTCAATTAAAATTGAGGTGTCCGATTAAGAGGAATTTTTAAACCCTAAGAAATTGTGTTGGATGCGTTTGGGAAGAACACATTGAACCAAGGTGAAGTCAGCTTACGTTGATAAAGGGAGGATTAAACATTTGGCCATACAGCCAAGTAGGTGGTGTCAACACCATAGGAGGTTTGGACGCCTATAAATAGAGCCGTTGAGATTTCATTTTCAAATCACAAATCATAAAATTCGTAAAAAGATGGGGAGAATAGAGTGCATTGGACAGTGAGGGTGGAGGAGAATGCATCAACTTGAGACGAGGAGATCTCCCAATCTACTTGAGTGTTTGATGTAATTCAAAAGCCATCTGAGAGATAAGAGAGTCTAGTTTTCATGGTGAGGCTGCCAGAGAATAAGCTCTAAGGAATTGGGCTGGAGAATGAGGAAAAGACAGAGGGGTCGAGCTATCGGGTAAGGTGGGTCAGTCTTGATGTTTGAATGATTCCGGCTAAACCATGAAGATTTATGAGCTAAGATTTTATGGTAAGCTTCTTGAGACATTTTAAAATAGTTTTGTAGAAGGAAGTATCTTAAAATAAGGTTTAGAACTATGAGTAATCTAAGCTGTAAATTTGATCTGGATTCTAGGAGTAAAAAGGGAGCCCGAGGTAGAAAAGGGAACTATTAGAAAGGCTCCTAAGCAATTAAGGTGAGTTTTATAGTTTTGATAGTTAACATATGTTTTGAGTATTATAGCTTTGATAATTAACACATAGTGTAAATGTTAGAGCGTTGTAGGTTCGATATATCGTGAGTGTTAGGTTGCCTTGATAGTAAATGCATATTGTGAGTATTCTTTTGGCTTTATACTCTGATATTGGAATATATGCATCTGTAGATACAAAATACATGCTTTTGGTGATAGGATGATTGCCATGATATTGTTTGTGTGTGACTATAGAAACTGCAATTATGTCCGAGATGTGGTTAGCATGCTTAACAAAAGGTGCTTGGCGGGAAAATTGGTCGGCTTCGATCAGCGGGAAATAATAGTCGATGACGACCGGCGGGAAATATGGTCAAGTACCTAAGCATGACTAGCGGGATAAATAAAATGGTCGATGTGCACATTGGGGGGAATTGGGGTCATAGGAAGGTTTCCATAGGTGATTGTATTGTTTGATGATATGATATACATGCTACGTATAGCTTTTGGGATAAAGATTACTGGTTGCATGATTATATCTTTGACTGTGCATGAGTTATAATGCGAGTGTTGGCATGTGATTGATTTCCCAAAAATGATGATTTTCAAAATGATTTTCATCTTTAAAAGAACCACTCACTGGGCTTAGTAGCTCACACTCTTCAAAATGTTTTCTTAATCCCCCTCTCCCCCCCAGGTAGCGAAAGATGAGGAGTTCTAGGGTGCTGCTAAGATCAAGGTTTGCCACATACCCCAATTACACTTTCGGAGGGTTTTTTTACGGTTGTCGTTGTAAACTTTGTTGTTAAGTCCTTAAGTTGTATAAACGTTATATCACTGTCGTAATGAAAGATGGGCCTACTTAATCTGTTATAGTTTATCTCCTTGACTTAATCATTCCACTGTGTATAAGTTATAAATGGTATTAGAGTTATTCCGGGGTATTTGTTTCCAACCTTGCTTCTACATTTACAAATATATATATATATATATATATATATATATATATATATATATATATATTTATAATATTTAATAACTCCACTGTCAACGCAATGAGAAAACCCATGTTGATAAGAGTTAAGTTGTGAAAGGCACTTACCCGTAGTTGGATGTCTGCATGACACACTTTGGGGCAAGCCAAAACGAAAGTAAGTCACCAAGAATCAAACGTATAAATCAATGACCGCAATTCCACTGCCAAATCGGTAATGAGTTTAGTCTGAGAAGAAGTGCATTGCTCGTAGTTGGATGTCCGCATGACACACGTGGGGGCAAGCCAAAATGAAGGCAAGGCACTCGGATCAGTGCAAAGTTAGCAAAAAATAGCAGTGAAGAAAATTTTTGTGCAAGGATAAAATCATTTGACACCCGAAAGAAAATTTTCTTTTTGAATAAATCATGCGATGTTCTAGAATTTAGTAAAGTCCTTTTGAAAGTTAAGCTTGCAATCCCTAAGTTTTAGAAATATTTTAGGAAGAACTTGAATAAGACTTAAGGAAATTCTGGCATATAGGATTTTGAACAAAGTATTGAGAAATCTAAGGAAAGAACTTTGCGATTAACTTACTAAAGGAATCTTTAGCTTATGCTTGAGGACAAGCATTGTTTAAATTTGGTGGTGTGATTAACGGCAGAAATGCACATTATCATAGTGCTAAGTTCTTAAACAATGTTGGATTGCATTGATGAAATATGTCAAATTGCGTCCATTAAGCAATCAAATTCTATAATATTACGGTCACATGCGCTCAACGCATTAGAGCAGTTGATCTTTACATTTTTGTGCAGAATATACGTTAACGCAATACAAAGATGGCGATCATAGGAATTCACTGGTCGAGCGCAACTTCACCGTAAGACTTTGCATTGATCGGCTCGCAAACATTAGCCCAAGAAGAATCACCGCAACTTGGTAAGCGCAACATGGTGGGCGCATCTGGGTGAAAGGATAATTAAGAGTGATGGGATAGAAAGCTGACGGCAATCGGATCCAAATTAAGTGTGACAGCCGATAACGATCACAAAGTACATTCAGCTTTATCGATGACAATTATCCGGCGCATCAGTCAAGAATTAAAAGTTTGTCCCATCTGTACAACCGGGAGAGACAAGCCACTTTCACTATGGAAAATCTATAAATACCAAGAGCATTCTTCAGAGAAAGGGTTAAACAGTCGATTAATTCACCACTTTACAAGCACGCTTCTGTTCATAGCTTTCTTTTCCATTTTTACGGCGGAGCAAGAGAGAGTGGTGGCGCCGAAGATCGCCCAGAGCAGGCTCGAGAGCGAGAATATCTTTAGAGCACGAGTAAAAACAGTGTAAATGCCTGGCAGTAAGAAATTGCTACCAGGCTCTTTATTATACTTGCATTGTTATTTTGAACTTCATCTCATATCTATTAAATTGAAGATATGCTCACTCTCTTAATACGCATGAGTAGCTAAACTAGTTGAATGGGTTGAGAAGAACTAAGCTAACGTGACTTAGGAAGTTCATTACTTGCGATTGTCTTGTTTTATGCTGTGTAAAATACCCTTTAGAGTTACTCGAGAGAGAATCTAAAAAAAAGAACCTAATGTCTCGAGAGAGCTAGGTTAGAATCCGGACTCAAAAGAGCAAGATTAGGCTTGCATAAACAAGAAATAGGGACTTAGAGATAAACTCTATTTGTTAACTTGCATCGCATGCATCCTAGGAATGGGAATGATATTATGTGGTCGGATATTTATGTGAAAGTCATGTTGTCGTCGCATAAATAGAGATAGAGGTTTATGTGTAAACCTTGTAGACTTATCGCATATTTATCGCATGCGTTCTAGCCTTAGAAACCATAGCATTCACGCCGTGAGGTGGTTTACTATTGTATGCATGTTGTATGATCGCAAAGCATGAACGCATTCTAGGGAGTGTTAAGTGAAACTTTTCTCAACCCGTTCACCACATATTCATCGTATTTCCCATTTACCAACTCTTTTCAAACTTTGCTGCATTCGTTATTTATTTTCATCAATGCAAACAACAAACCCAACAATTTATTTATTTAACTGGTTACCACAAGTCTTCATAAAAATCACCAACGCAACTATTTTCAACAAGTCCCTGTGTTTGACCCTGGACTTACCAGGAAACTCAAAGGAATTTACACTTGAATTTCGCTGAGGAAACTTGAGTGCACAACACAAATCTATCAACTTATATCATCCATATTTCCATTCAATAAAATAACGCATAACATAGTGCGCGCATGTCATCAAGCGTACCTTTGGCCTCATACTCTCGCGTCCAACGCGACCTTTGCGTCCAACACGACCTTCGCGTACGCCTCCATCGTCGTATACCTCTATCGCCGCATGCCATCCATCAACGCATACCTCACACCGCGTCACCGTAGGCCCTTGCACCGCATGCCCTCGCACCACCGCAACCTACCAACGCATCTCCTTTAGCCGCATGCCTTTAGCCGTATAGACACATACCATCGTGTCTAATGCATCCAATGCAGCCGCTGAACCCCATGCGTTGATCTAACCTCCAAAAGCAGTGGCTGCCGCATGCGTTATTCTTGGCCCTACTTCAATCTCTCTCTCCATGCCCAAATAACCTCTCAAAACTTTATGGCCAACGCATGGCACTACATCAATGTATAGTCCAACACTTAGTCACTTTCACCTTAGCTTCCACCGCATGATTATACTTAGCCAAATCTTCCCTAGTTATGGCTTATTTTCAAAGTTTTTAACAAATTCTTTTTATTACTTAGAAATTTTCCTACTCTTTGTCTTAGGATTTAACTCATTCTTAGTTAATTCCTTTTATTTTTGGCTATGAAAGGGAAAATGGATTCCGGATTTCACATTTACTCTCCCCTTAAGAAAATTTCGTCCTCGAAATTTAAAGCAATATCATAAACATCTTTTATTTATTGATCTCATCCTTTTCAACTTTATTACATTACACCAGTTTTATTCAAACTTTACATTGGTTCCCTTCCCGAGTATTCCTTCCTTCGAAACCAGTAGTCTGTCCAAGCTTGGTTTCCTCCTGAGCTACTGGCAGGATCATTGGTTGGACAGTCTTTGCACTTATGACCGGGTTGTTCACATTACAAACCTTCCCTCCCCTCTTGGTCTTTCCAATGACTCTTATGCCACCTATGGCAGGGGTAGTCTTTAGTCGTGTTAAAAGTTGATTCCCGGTGACTGAGGAAACGTTGAAACTCTGGGCCTTGTTTCCCTTTATGCCCTACACGTCTACAGATATAGCATTTATCCGTTCCTTTTAGGCATTCCCCAGGGTGATATTTCCCACATCTATCACAAAATGGGTTCCTTTCTTGACTTGATCCCATCTAGCTAACAATCATTTCATCAAACAAAGATACTTTGTTAACATATATTTATTAATCATAACAAAACATATTTACAAGGAGAAATTTCTATACAACATCTATAATAGAAAATAATACATATCTATCTACACTTCTGGGGCTTTTCCCTTGCCTGTGTCCTCCTTCCCTAAATGGGGGCAGTTCCGTTTGTAGTGATCAACTTCTCCGCAGTTATAGCATACGTTGCCCCTCCATACCAGTGCCCATAGTGATATCTCTTACAATTTGAACACCACGGCCTTCGGGTGCTGGCTATAGATTCGTTGGGTTTGTATACTTCTTCTAGAGTAAGCTATTTTGTTTCCTTCCGCTTTCCGGAGTTGGTCTTACTTATCTTTTTATCCAGAACCCCCAAGGAGTATTTCTGGCTCTTTTCTCACTCCCCCACAGGTTCCGTTATTGCTAGCGATCCTAGGCTAGCTTCCACACGTAACGTTGTCTCTACTAATTTTGGAAAATCCTGCCTATCAGTGCTGGCAGTTACGTGTATTCGAATCCATCGCACCGCATGCGTTGTTCTTGGCCATACTTCAGCCTCTCTCAATGCTCAAGTAACCTCTCAAAACTTCATGGCTAACGCATGGCACTACACCAACGCATTGTCAAACATCTAGTTATTTTTCTCCTTAGCTTCCATCGCATGGTTATACTTAGCCAAATTTCACTAGTTATGGCTTATTTCCAAAGTTATTTAACAAATCCTTTTAATCACTTATAAATTTCTCTAACTTAGGATCTAACTCATACTTAGTTAATCTCTTGTATTTCCTGCTTAAAAGGGAAAATGGAATTTCGGGTTTCACATTTCAGGCTATAATGAGAGTACATTGACAATTTTTTCTCACTGGCCCCTTATTCATATTTAGAAATAAAGCTCTATATTATATACTAAAGTCTTTGAATTTCATTAACTTAGATCATAGATTTAAAGAAAGCGTTGGAAAATTTACCTCTCTATTTCAATTTATGTAAATCCATGCTCTAATTGTATCGAAGAACAATAAAGAATCTTCATCAATTCGTTAATTTAAGTAATAAAGTCCCACACAAACGTAACTTTTACCGAAATACGAATTTATCATTGAATAACTTTGTCAAAATTCATAAATCTAGATGGATAAAAATATTTTGATGAGTGAAAAAAAATTAGTCTTTATATTCTTTAAAAATCATGTTCCCAATTATTTGAGATTACATAGGTAAAAAATCTTATTAAATCTTAAAAATATATATATACATATTTGAAAGTGAACAAATCTGTATATAGTGATGGCGATTCAACTCAAAATTGTAAATATGACATAATTTTAAACACGACAAAACTAAAGCATGCGAAGAGTAAAAAACGCTCGTCAGCAAATATCAATATGGAAAGTCCTAGTAATAGCCCTTCAATATCGAAAGTCTTTAGAATTGAAGTATTAAAAAAATTATTTCAAAATTAAACGAAAATATTATTATAAGATGGAAAAAATAAATGACTGACAAGAGAAACAAAAAATTTTAAACTTTCATTTGAAAAAATGACAAAAAAAAGTTTCAAAACTATAAAAATAGCAAAAGAATTTATATGATAAAAAATACTAATTAGTAAATGACAAAACTACCCTAAAACAACAAAATTAACTACAAACGAAAATGCAAATATACACTACTTCAAAAACAACACGAATACCACAAATATACTTTACCTAGACATTCTAGAACCACAATACATAGTACCTAAACATTCCATAAGCAAAATTAAAATCACCCAATATGGTCCTCAATGCTTCCAGCTACCTATATAATGCATGTATGTGAGGGAAGATGACGAGCAGTTGACGAGGGTCATTAGAAACTTATGGATGTATATAACAATAGACTTCTTCCAAGGTGAGAAAGTGTCACACCCCACTTCATATTACCCTCTTAACCTAGATGGAATGGTGACTATAGCAGTTACCAACTCTTTTCTGGCACTTACTGCTTATCTAACCAGTTAAATTTTGCTCAAACCCTGAATACATACATATCATCAATATACCAACATATCAACTCAGAACTTAACACATTTACATTACAGGGTTTCGATACAATTTCATCCAAATTCAAAAAAGCTACTTTTGACCAAAGCATTTGAAAGAATGTGTCTGTCTAGTAACTAGTATTCTAGATGGGGCTCACTAAGTTGTAATATTCATGTATGAACAAAGGTAACTCGATCTTAATCTTGAGCTAACTACGAACTCCTATTTATTCGAGATTATCCTTTAATCAGCATTGGTGAGAGTGGTTCAACATTTTCGCTCAATAAGTTTCCCATTTTAGGGGTAAGATTGGATAGATAGTTGGGGACATAGTCCTGCAAGATGAAACTCACTCCTGCCTATTTTAGGGTTAACAAATAGGTTGTTCCTTTAAGTACTGATTCCTGGTCTTGAATAAAGGGGCCCCCCCTCTCTGTGTCTGAGAGGGGCTTAGTTTATTGGTAGGACCATAAACCAATTGTTCATTAGAAGATCAGTGGAGACTTAAGAAGCAAGATGTATTATAGGGGTAACCTGTTTCTTTGAGTGGCAGAGCAGCAGCAGAAAAGTCTTTTGGGAACTGACCGCTATCTGAAAAGGAAAATATTTGAAAACGTTAACTAAAAGCCCAGTGAGTGACTTAATAAAAACATAAATTTCATTCTTAAACTGAAAGCTTGAAAACATAATACTGGAACTAATTATACCAAGCAAACGAGTACATAAAACCTTTAAAACCATTGTATCTGAAACCTGAATCTTAGTTGAAAATGAACATTCATCACTCTAATTCCCAATGCTAAGCCATGGCCAGATGAGACCTATATTTCGACCTGTTCATACTGAACTATGGCTAGGAGAGATCCCTACGTCGATCTCTTTAAATATACCGATGGGCATCTTAAGCAACTTCCTTTAAACATAAACATTGATAACAACTCTTAAACACCATTAAACATCATTATTCCCTAGTTGAGAATGAGCATACATCGCTCTAGCTTCCAACGTTTGTTATCGGCCAAGAGACCCATACTTCGGCCTCTCATTCAGACCTGCCTACGTGCACATGGAGTTTTCTATGTACCTCAACACCTTAAGTACATTTATTCAGATACCTTCCTTACCTTCAGTATCCGGCTCACTTAAGCTATCAAGTTCTCGAAGAGCATTAAAAGAATAGCTCTCAAATATAGCATAGAAAACTCTTTAGGATACCTTCCCTACCTTCAGTATCCTTTTTCATTATGTTTAAAAATACCAATGCTTGTACTTTGACAACCTTAGGTATATAAAACATAGTACATCAAGTTTCATTCAACCTTAACTTTAACCTTAACACATGCTTCATACTTTGTGAAATAAGTTGGCTTAAAACATATTGAACTAGCTTGTAAAAACTACTAGCATGCGTTAGACATGGAAAACATACTTGGAAAACTTATACATTAGTAAACATCATGCGCTGATAAACATTCATAAGCATTAACAATTCCAAACTATCCTCCTAGCCTAGGAGAAGATATGACTGCCTTTATCCTTAGTTGAGAGTGAATTACTAGATCTAACCCTCAACGTCAACCTTAGTCAGGCAGAACCCTTTTGCTCAATTCCTCGATGTCGTATTACCTACGTGCACATGGTTAAAACTGAGTACTGTCGTACCTCAGGTACTTAACTAGGATACCTTCTCATTGTCTTTCAGTATCCTTAGGATACCTTCTCATCGTCCTTCAGTATCCGTCATATAACTAGTCATAAACATTTAGTTGAACACTAAGGCTTAGTGCTCAAATCATCATACTAGTTCATCATAAAATTGGAGTTACTTAAACATGCTGAAAGTATTTGAACAAGATAACATATTTAAATCATGTCAATTCCATGGAAAACATGCTTTACTTAGCATGAGAAATAGTTTAAAAAATATGTTGCTTGACACTTCATTTAAACACTTAGCATGAGAAATATCTTGAAAGAAATCATAGTTTCTAAATCATTAAAACATTAATTCATCACATAGTCACTCACAGCTCGTCGGGGCTCTTAACGGGTTATACGCCTCTTCTAGCTCTTCTTGGCCTGAAAGGACATAATTCCCGGTTTAACTACTTAGAATTCTTAGCAAAATACCCCAATAGTTCATTTACTAATAGAACTTTCATCAACAAAGACAACATTACTAGCGAGATCCTCATTATGAGTGAGATTCTCCTCATGAGCGAGATCAAGCTTTTTCTAGCAAACTATCTTCCTAGCGATACTCACATTACCAGCGAGATTCAGCCTAATTTCTAGCGAGATTTCCTTCTAGAGCGAGATCCTCATCACAAAATTAGTGAGATTTCCTTCATTAGCGAGATCCCCATTCTCCATATCTCGCTATAACTCTTCATGGTAAGCTATTTGCTTATTCTTCCCAAGCAGCTGTCTACTTATGCACAGATTCTCTATTACAACTTCAAAAATTCATAACTAAAAATCCAGATCTTTTTTAAAGAAACTTCCTTCTACAAACATGTTTATAATCGAGTTTACCTTAAAATTTTAGCCAAAAATTCCTTATAGTTTGGCCTAGAGCTTCCAATCTTCACCTCGGGCCCTGATTAACCCGAGATTCTGCCTCTTCTGCCATTTCCTTACTTTTTGTTCTTCTTCTCCGGCAGTCTTTCTCCGGCAAGACAACCTTGAAAACTAGATTCTCCCAGCTTTCAAATGACACTGATTTCACTAAGTTTTCTTATATAGATTGTCGAAACCAAACCTTCGAAGTTCCTCTACCTTTTAATCTTCCTACCGACTCCCGAATTCAAGGATTAACTGACACATCACCCCATATTTAATGCCTCCAGGCAAACCAATAAATGAACTTTCCCATTTAATATGTTTTTCTTTTCATTTCCCACAACTCCTATAAATAACATGGTTTTTCACTTATTAGATATTTAATATTTCATTCCTTTAGCTAAACATGCTTGTTTAGAAAATTTAGAATCCGGGGTTTACACTTAGCTACACAGGAGCTTATTTCTTCTTGCTTCCATCCTCTATCCCTACTAAAACATGGCTTCATTTAACTCATTGGAAGACATCACATTACTTACTCTTACTTAAAGTAATTAGGGTTCGGGTTTTACACACTATATTTTTATCTTAATTATTAATAAAGCTGTACACTTCATTGTATTTAATATTTAAGACATGGGGGAAATCTCAAACTTTTCCTACCAAAATTAGGTCATAGGTCCTCAGATCATACAATATCTGATGTCAAAGGTGCAGATTAAAACCAATAATTTGGGAAGATGCTTATATGTATAAACATAATCTCTGATATAACATAATATTATCTAACCTAAAAATTAAAAGAAAAAGAAAATATTAAAAGTCAACTGAAAAAAAGGTATTTGAAATTCAAACACAATAATCGGATAAAATATCAAAGCACTTCAAACTTAAAGAAAAGAAAAAGTTGAATTTGGGATAGAAAAAACAAAAATTGATATTCTCCAGATTGATTTAAAACTAAAATAAATATATATATATATAAATATGTCTATAAAAAGATTACGGTCAAACAAATTAGATCTCAAACAAAAAAATTGATGTCTATAAATATGAAGACTTCGACGGTCAAATAATTTCAGTCATAACTTCTTTGGAGACTCCCACCCTCAAACCTTTGATTGGAGTTTCTTCAAAAACTGAGAAATCAACTAAGCCTTCATCCTTGGTTGCTATTGGTAATGGATTCAGATTCATTGCAACAGGCTTTGAAGTTGTTGGTCGACTTTAGGTTTAACCCTACAGACCAAATACTCATGGAGCATTATCTTTACAATAAGATTCATACCCTTCCCTATTCTACACTCGTTGTTTTTTACTGTGATCTCTACGAAGATTTGGAGCCTTGGGAAATTTGGAATTCCTATGGTGGTGTTGATGGCTAAGACCTCTATTTCTTTACGAAACTCAAAAGGTCCACCAATAGTTCGGGACAGTTATCTGCCCATATCAATTGCAAGACCAGCTTGGCTGGTGGTACATGGAGTGGTGAGAACTCAGCCACCCCGATTTCTGGAAGCAACATCCCAATAATAACGCCTTTCTTTCTATCTCCAACTTTGTGGCACTTGTGTTTTTAGTTTTATGTCACACTTTGAAATTATTGTTTGTTTTTTCATAATTTTTCAATTATTATAGTTTTCAACTTACCATTCTTTAGGAATTTAGAAAGAATAATTTTTACCATTTGTTACTGTTAGGTACGAGAATCCTCAATTACTAGAACATCATGGTGAATGGATCATGCATGAGTACAGCTTGCATGAGAGTGTGATCACATGTGGTTGTTCAGATCCAAACTATATATTGTGTCGGATTAGGAAGAATGAAAGACCCAAAAGAAAAGCATTGGGCATATGCAATATTCAACCTACGAAGAAGAGAGTTTTGGCACCTGAGATTCATGATACGAGGAAGATTAACCAAAGACGACCTACAAGAAAAGCAGACAAATTTTCGCCTCAGCAATTAGCAGAGCAGAGTGCGGTGGCACAAAGGTATGCGTTGACAAGGATAAGTGGAGAGCAAGATGGAACTAAACTTATCTGGACATGTGGCGATCAAAGATATGTCTTAGAGTCCATGCAATTCAAGGTGGGCGCATGAGAAGACATGCAAGCTAAAGGTGTTGCGTTGAATGAAGGTGGTGCGGACAATTCAGGCTAGAGGTGGCAAAGATTTGTGTTGGCAACATAAATGGAGAACATTTGGGCATGCAAACCAGTAGGAGGTGTCAACATCGGGAGAAGTTTGAGCGCTTATAAATAGCGCCCAAGGTCTTAACTTTAACTCACAACACATTCACTTCAAGAGTCACTTAAAAAGAGATTTTTAGAGCAAGTTGGAAGAAGCCTTGCATTAATTAGAAGGGGGTTGTGTTGATAGTGGGAATCCTTGCGTTGATGAAGGCAAAAGACGTAAGTGTTGTCCGGGCTGTGCTGCTAGACAACAACACCAAATTCAAACGAGGAGTTCTCTCAAACTACTCTTGCAAATCAGACATTCTTGAACAAAAATCTCTTAAATTGAATGTAGTTTTTGTATGAGGGCTACTATAAGGAAATTCTAAGTGAAGGCTATCAAAAATGAAGGAAACCGAGAGGTGTTCACAAAAAAAGGGATAGTCAGGCCAAGTGGAGGAAACTTGAGACTCCAAAGTCTCAAGTGGAAGTTTCAAGGCCCAATTTTAAAGTAAGTTAAGGAATTTTTAAACATATTTGTAGAAGGAAGTGTCTTGAAATAAGGTTTGGAATAATGAGAAATCTGAGCTTCAAAATGAATCTAAAATAGGGTTCGACAGGAGGCTAGAGGAAACCAGGTGAACTTAGGAAGAGAGAACAGTCCCAACAAATCACGGTGAGTAGTTTCTTATTTAAATCTTTTAGCGTAGTTTTGAATTATATGCTATTGTTATGAATGAATGATTAGTACCATGAAGAGAGCATGTGGTCGGGATAGTCAGGGGGTCAACAGACCTGGCTCTTAAGCCCGAGATAGAATCTCACGGGATGGTCAGGGGACCAAGAGGTCTAGTTCCTGAGCCTGTGGAAGGAACGTTGCATGGGATGGTCAGAGAGCCGACGAACCTAGCTTCTGAGCCCATAAAAAGGGGATCTATGTGCACAACTAAGGTGAATGCAAGGTTACACGTGGGGTTACACGGAGATGAGCACAAGGCGCTGGGCATGCGATGTTTGTTGGAGCGTGCAACTAATGGGCATACGATGTGCATTGGGGCTATGCGATGCAAAGGCAAGGTGATGAGGCTGGAACTGTGCGATGAGGCTAGGAAGCTGTGCGATGAGGCATACGATGGGCATTGACAAGACAGTGTGATGCTCAAGCGATGCCAAGGCCTGTAGGATCATGCATTGAGGGTACTATGCATCAGCCTATGAAGTATGCGTCAATCATAAGCCTAAGCATGAGAAGAAGAATGTGGTCATTTAAACTATGTGTTGGCCTTGAGAAGCTAGTTGGACGCATATGGCTAGGCGGGACATGAGGGACATGTTGGACGCATGGAGTTATTGGCCAAGAGTGTGGTGACCGACACTAGCTATGCGTTGAAGAGCCCTAGTCATGCGTTAATAAGCTTTTTCATGCTGTGGTGGTGTGTTATGCATTGATGTTGAAGGGTAAAGGCATGCAGTGAAGTTTGATTATGCGCCAAGATCATACGAGGTTAGAAAGGGGCTTTATGGGTGCATAGGACAAGATTGGCGTGGAGTTTGTGATATGAGTGGCATGTGACGAAGGAAATGCGTTGATCTTGATGGAAGCATGCGCCAAAGGTTAGCCGTGCAAAAGGATATGCGGCCAAGTTAAGGTATGCGATGGTATTGAGGTATGATGCATGGGAGGTGATGCATTGCTCAAGCTATGCGGCCATAAAGAAGTTTAAGCCATGACAAGGAAAAACTTGGAGAACAAGACTAAGCTACTAACTCATTCGGACATGTAGCTAACTAAGGGATGTCTTAGATTACATGCAAGTTAAGGTGGGTGCATGAGAAGACATGCAAATTGAAGGAATTGCATCAGTTAAAGGTGGTGAGGACACTTTAGTCTTAATGTGGCAAGGGTTGGCGCTGGCAGCATAAGTAGAAGACACTTAGATATGCAAACAAGTTGGATGTGTCAAGCTAGGAAGAGTTTTGGACGCCTATAAATAGCACCCAAGGCTTTCACTTCAGCTCACAACACAAATTCCCTTCAAAAGACATTAAGAAGAGTGTTTTAGAGCAATTCGAAGGAAACCTTGCGTTGATCAGGAAAAGGCATGCGTTGATAATGAAAACCCTTGCGTTGGTCAAAGACAGAAGGTGCAAGTGTTGTTCAGGATTTATGGGCAGACTGCAACACCAAATTCAAATGAGGAGTTCTCCCAAACTACTCGTAAAAATCAAATGATTCTTAAGCCAAAATCTCATAAATTGAATGTAGTTTCTGTATAAGGGCTGTTATAAGGAACTTCTTAGTGAAGTGCTGTCAGAATTGAAGGAAACTGAGAGGTGTTCACAGAATAGGGGATAGCCGAGCCAGGTGGCGAAATCTTGAGACTCAGAACTCTTGCATTGGAATTTGAAAGCCAAATTTTAAAGTAAGTAAGTTAAGACATTTCTAAATATATTTGTAGAAGAAAGTGTCACGAAATAAGGTCTGGAATAATAAGAAATCTAAACTTCAAAATGAATTTGAAATAGGGTTCAAAAGAAAGCCATGGGAAACCAGGAAACTTAGGAAGAGAGAGGTTCCAACAAATCACGGTGAGTGGTTCTTATTTAAAGTATTTTAGCATATTTTAAATTGTATGCTAGTATTATGAATGAATGGTCAGAACCATGAAGAGAACATGTGGTTCTAAGTTCAAGATAGAATCTCAAGGGATGGTCTGGGGGTCAAGAGGTCTAGTTCCTGAGCCTATGGAAGGAACCTTGCATGGGATGGTCAGAGGGCCGACGAGCCTAGCTTCTGAGACCATAAAAGGAAAATAAATAGTTATAATGAGTAATCGTTTTAAGTATCTACCGTATATATAGTTAGGGTTGAGAACAGATTCTTTCAAGACTTGGAGGTTTGCGTAGTAACCTCGTTTTGTGAATTTCTTATATGTTTATAAATTGAAAGAGACTTGTTAATCTGTTACTACTCACTGGGCTTAAAAGCTCATGTTTTTCTCTAATGTCTTTCTTGTAGGTAGTAGAAGAGTCCAGGTTGCTACGAGAAGTCGAGTTTTGCCACGAGTTAGAATATTGTTAGCTAAAGTTGTAGTTAGGATGGAACTAATGTTGTAAAATTTATTAAAAGAATATAAACTTGTTTCGAAAATGAGTTACGCTTCCAGTTGTTTTCTTAAAATTCCGCTATGAGTTTATTCGTTTAAAACGAGCTCGTAGAATTGGGTAATAGATGTCATGAAAGAGTGGTATATGTTGTCCTCACGCCTCCTTTTGGGTTAGAGAGGTAAACTCAGGAGAGGGTGTGACATTTACCACTCACTAAGCTTTAGCTCACTCTTTCCTTTCATGTTTTTCCTTTGCAGGTAGCAGAGAAGTCCAAGTTACTACGAGAAGATGAGATCTGCCACAAGCTAGAATGTTATTTGAATTAGTTGTAAAAGGGTTTGGGCAAGTGTTTGTAAAAACTTTTCATTGTATGAACTGAATTTTAAATAAGTTATACTTTAAGTTATTTTCTTAATTTTTGGCTTAAGGTGAGTTAGAACTAAACGAGATGGACAATAGGTATCACAAAATGGTGGTATCTGTCATCGTCATGCCACCTTCTGGATTCAAGAGGTGGGCTTGGGAAGGGGTGTAACAGGTGTAGTATACTTTTGGTCTTAATGAGACCATTCTACCATATCAAAGTTTTTAAAGTTTCAAATACTTTTCAACTAATATATTTTAAAATTATTTTTCTCATTTTATGATTTTCAGATTATTTTCATCTCACATGTGTTGGATTTTATGTCCTAAAACTCATAGTTTGTAATATCATATTCTTGTTCAATAAAGCTGTTATTGAAAATCTTTAGTAAATTTAAATTCTATATTCATGAATCCAATAAACTAAGGATCCGAGGCTATTAAGTTTAAGTTTGAACTTTATGTAGTGACATAAATGTGGATCAAGTTAAAATATATAGCAAAAATAGTTTATAGTATATGAATAAGGTTGGGCGCCTTGTTCTGGGGACACTATGGATGCGGCCTATTTTGTAGTTAGTACAAACGATGTGATCCTAAACCGTTCATGTGGAGACATGAAAATGGGGCATCTTATGTAAAGAGTTTACATAAGACTGAACCATGAAATAGTCACTTTTTACGTTCTAAATGCCGTTTAATATATAAAACTGACTATTTCGTTAATTGATGACCTAGGTAACTTATCTTAATCCTGAGCTAGCTATGAACTCCTGTTCACTCGGAATTATCCTTAGATTTGCATAGGCGAAGGCAGCTCATTATCGCTGGCCGAATAAGCCTCCCATTTCAGGGGTAAGATCAGGTGGATAACTGGGAATATAGGGTGCAAGACAGAATTCACTCTTACCCGTTATAGCCTCAAATGCTAACTGAACTGTTCAGGAAGCATACGATCGACGGGTCAAAGCCAATCAAAAGGCCCGGTTTACATTCTTGCCAGCATGTTCTATGTTTTGACAAAGAAACATGAAATCCTTTAGCTACGCTAAAGAGATAATAGATTCATTTAAGAAAAATGTGGGCAACCATCATGGTCCCTTAGACACGAGAGAAATTAAGCACATTTACACAAAGCGGATGAAGGAGGGACCTCTGTTAGAGAACATGTCCTGGACATGATGATGTACTTCAATATCGCTGAAGTAAATGACGGGACCCATTGAATGAGGCTAATCAGGTAGCTTTACCTTACAATCTCTTTCTAGAGTTTTTATACCTTTTGAGACAAATTGCGTCTTTAAATAAGATAGAATTAACCTCACTACCCTTCTTAATGAGCTCCAGCAATTCCAAAACCTTACTTTTCAGGTAAAGGGAAGGAAGTGGAGCAAATGTTGCTACCACTAAAAAAAATTTATAAGAGGATCTCCTCTAAAAATAAAGTTAGACCCTCTAAAGCTCAAATGAAAAGAAGGGAAAAGGGCAGGCTCCCAAGATAAGAAAGGGAAAGAAGAATACAGATAAAGGAAATGTTTCCACTATAACCAAAACGGGCATTGGAAGAGAAATTGCCTGAAGTACCTTGTAAAGAAAGAAAGTTGAGAGAATGACACAAGGTAAATATGATTTTACTGGTCATTGAAACATGTTTAGTGGAATATGATACTTCAACCTAGATACTAGATTTAGGAGCTACAACATATTTGTTTCTCGTTTCAGGAAACTAGTTCTTGGAAACGCTTGAGAATGTGAGATAACCCTCAAAGTTGGAACAAGAGAGGTTGTCTCCGCTAAAGCAGTGGGAGATTGAAGTTGTTTTTTGAAGATAGATATCTAGTACTTAAAAATATTTTGTATACACCTTTATGAAGAGGAATTTGATATCTATCGCTTGTATTATAGAAACATTAAATGTAATATCTTTTAATATAAATGAAGCGTTCATTTTTTGTAAAGGTATTCAAATTTGTTCTGCTACACTTGAATACAATTTATATAAGTTAAGACCAACTATAGCAAATTTTGTTTTTAAATACTGAAATGTTTAGAACATTAGAAACTCAGAATAAAAAAAAAAACAAAAGTTTTTTCCAACGGCTATCTATGAACCTAAGACTTGGTCACATAAATCTCAATAGGATTGGGAGATTGGTAAGAGTGGACTTTTAAGTCAGTTAGAGATAACTCTTACCTCCATGTGAAATCCTGCTTTGAAGGAAAGATGACCAAAGATATTTTTTTAGGAAAAGGTCTCAGAGCCAAAGTACCCTTAGAGCTCATACAATCAGACCTTTGTGGACCAATGAATGCTCAAGCTCGAGGTGGATATGAATATTCATCAGTTTTATTGATGATTATTCAAGTATGGTCATGTTCTACCTGCTTTCATCAAAATCTGATTCTCTTGAAAAAGTTCAAAGAATATAAGGCTGAAGTTGAGAACGAATTAGGTAAAATAATAAAGACACTTCGATCAGATCGAAGTGGAGAATATATGGACATACGATCCAAGGACTATTTGATAGAAAACGGGATCCCAGTCACAACTCGCTAACACTAGTACGCCTCAGCAGAACGGTGTATCAGAAAGAAGAACCGAACTTAATTAAGATATGGTTTGCTCTGTGATGAGTTATGCTCAATTTCCTATTTCTTTAGGGATATGCACTTGAATCTACTATCCATATTTTGAACAACGTTCTCTCTAAAAGTGGTTTAGAAACACCTTATGAGCTATGGAAATGGGTGAAAAGTAGTTTACGTCACTTTAGAATTTGGGATTGCCCCAGCACATGTGTTGGTACAAAATCCAAGAAATTAGAACATCGTTCAAAGTTATGCCTATTTGTAAGTATCAAAGGAAACAAGGTTGGTTCTTTTTATCATCCTCAAAGAAACAACGTATTTGTATCAACAAATACCACATTCTTATAGGAAGACCACATTAGAAATCATTAATCACGTAGTAAAATAGTGTTGAAAGAAATTCAAAAGACGCTACAGATAGAGCTAGTTCATCTACTAAAGTAGTAGATAAAACTAGTACATCTGGTCAATCACATCCTTCTCAAGAGTTGAAAATGCCTCGACATAGTGGGAGGGTTGTTCAGCCTGACCGTTACTTAGGTTAACAGAACACCAAGTCATCATACCTATGACGGCATAGAGGATCCATCGACCTATAAACAGGCGATGCAAGATGTGGACCGTGATCAGTGGGTCAAAGTCATGGACCTCGAAATGAAAGTCTATGTACTTCAATTCTATCTAGAAACTTATAGATCAACCAAATGATGTAAAATCAATTGGTTGTAGTGGATCTACATGAGAAAACGAGACCCAAGCCAGTAAAGTACAAGAATTTTAAAGGCTCGACTTGTGCAAAGGGTTATACCCAGAAAAGAGGAGTGCACTATGAAGAAACTTTCTCTCCGTTGCCATTGCTTAAGTCGATTAGAATACTCTTATCCATTGCACCTTTTATGACTATGAAATTTGGCAGATGGATGTCAAGACAAGCCTTCGAACTGCGCATCTTTGAAGAGAGTATTATATGGCTCAACCAGAGGAGTTTATTGCACAGGGTCAAGAAAAAAAGGTTGTAAGCTCAAAAATCCATTTATGGGTTTGAAACAAGATTCTAGATCTTGGAATATAAGATTTGAACTGCAAATCAAATCTTATGACTTTGAACAGAATGTTGAGGAGCCTTGTGCTTACAAGAAGATCGTCAATTCTACCATATAGCGTTCTTAGTTTTATATGTCGATGATATTCTACTTATTGGGAATGATGTAGGATATCATCTTACTGACGTCAGCCAATGACTAGATACACAATTCCAAATGAAATATTTAGAAATGCACAGTATGTTTTCAGGATTCAGATTATTCGGAACCGAAAGAATAGAGCACTAGCCATGTCCCAAGCAAATTAATAGACAAAATGTTATCTAGGTATAAAGATGTAAAATTCCAAAAGAGATCTGTTACCTTATAGATATAGAATTCATTTGTCAAAGGATCAATGTCCTTAGACACTTAAGAGGTTGAGGATATGAGGACACATCTCTTTGCTTCCGTAGTAGGAGCCTGATGTATGAAATTTATGTACTAGACCTGACATATGCTACGCAGTAGGATAGTCAGTAGGTATCATTCCAATCCTGGATATGAACATTGGACTGCTGTTAAGAATATCCTCAGTCATCTTAGGAGAACGAGGAACTACATGCTCATGTATGGTACTAAGGTTTGACCTTACTGGATACACTGCAAAACATTGTGATCCTTTTACAAAGGCCTTCACGGCTAAAGTGTTTGAAAGTCACCTACAGAGCTAGGTCTACGAAGTTTCTAAACTAGGAAAAGTGGGAGATTATGTTGGGCGTGGATGCCCTAGTTTATTGTATTCATATGTTTATTGTACATATGTAATTAATTAATTTCTCACAATTAAATTCACGCATCGTTTGATCCTACTAGGAGTTTCTAGTCCAAGTGGGAGTTTTCTATTTCCATCTCTTTCTCTCTCTCGGGTTCTTCATCCATCGAGTCCCACAACCCGGTTCTGAGTCCAGAGGATAGTAGGTCAGCTCTAGTGGTTTTCCGATTCATGTTCAAGTGGAGATAGAAGAGTTTCGGGAGCTTCAAAGGTAAGATTTCAAAAAACCTAATTAATTGATTTAGGGTTGTATGTTTAATTTATGCAATTAGAGTAAAATTGTTCCTCATTTCCGCTGCGCAAGTCTATTTTTCCTTCATGTGGTATCAGAGCATGTTTTAATTTTACTCAATTGAATGTGGTGGGTTTCAATTTATTAGATTAAATTGAGATTGGAAACTAAAATGGTTTTTAGGTTTTGGCAATTAAATTAAGTTTTTTTTGTAGTATTAATTTGTAATTGCTCACATGTTTATGAGCATTAATGTGTGGCAAAGGGTCTGTAAATTTGCTAGAGTCATTAGAATTGAAATGAGGTTGTAATTGCTCAATTCCAGGAAGGAGGACAGCTTCAAATTCGGAGAAAAATGGCTCACAGACCCGACCCGAGTAGCCCAAGTAGCGCTTCGACCCGGTTTCTCACGCGCGCAGCAGCTATTGACGAAGTGCTTTGGCCCGTTCCGCGACCCGACCCAGTTTCTCCACCCGCTCAGTTCCGACCCGGTTTGAAGCTACCTTGTGCGTTCGCTCGCTTCCGCGACCCGCGCGCCTGTGTGCTTTCCATCGACCCGCCCCGCGCTTCCATTGACTGCGCCAGCGCGCGTTGACCAGCTGATCCAGACGATCTAGACGGATCCGTTTGACCTGATTGAGCCGGTTTGACCGTTTCAACCTGGTTTTTGGGCCGGTTTGGGAGTTTTGGATCGATTCAAGAGTTTTTTGGCCGGTTCAAATTGATTCAAAAGTGTTTGAAGTTGGATCGAGAGCAGTTTTTTGTACTACACCAAATTATTATTGTAATAATTTAGTTGTTAGCTTAATTTAAGAGCCAAAACCAATCCATTTTAGGGTGTTTAATTAATTATGCATATTGATGTATGTTTTAGTTAAATTTTGAATCTTGTTGTACATATAGTATGCCATACAGATTTAAAATCCCACCATAAGTTAACATGTACATGCATTTGATGTATGTTATAATGTATATAGTATGCATGTTAAGTTTTTTTTAATATAAAGTGTTATATTAAAGCATGATCATTGAATGTATGTTATAGATGTATGATTCTAGGGTTATAATGGTTATAATTTTATTTTACAATTGTTATAAAATAACCTATACCTTAAAATCTATAAAAAGGTAAAAGTTGCATGCTCACCTAGGATTAAATTGGTGCAATTTCAATCGGCTTTTCTAAAGAGTTAGAATAGGTCGATTACTTGTTAAATAAAGAGTTATTTACTTACCCGGGGAGATCTTGTCTAGGGTTGGGGGTTCTTAAGATGACGGTTTACGGAACACCCTCTACTTGGAGATCAAACTGGCTAAGTCAAATAACCCTAGTTTTAATGAGCATGCGTGAGAGATGTGAGGTAATAAAATTTGTTTATCACCTAGACATCATAGGTTAAAATCCAGTATAAGAGTTATACATGGATCTATCACCTAGACTTAGGATATGTTTAATTTAGCTGAAATATATCTCTAAGTATTTTTTAATATATACCCTAAACTGTTATAGAACACTTCAGCTAGAGAGAAGTAACGTACTTTTAGATCTAGTGTCCCTAAGAGTTCACATCGTGAGGTCCATGCAGGGCTTTGGGTCGTGCTTAGGAGCAGACTCTCTTCGGAGAGTCTTTGCATGGATCAATATCAAGGTGAATAGGGGAAGTAGTTCATAGTAAGTGGGTGAGGGGTATGTAACAACATATCCCATAATCTCTTCCATTAGGTCGCACCGTGAGATTCCTATAATGCGCCTGCACGTCTGCCTAGAGCGACCTTTCCCTTCGAAGGGTTGTATTATAGGATTCAGAACACCACGAACTCCAAATCTAGAAAGGCTCTCTTAGATCAGTTTTCATATTGACTTTCCACTTTCGGGAGCATGTTGATTCTGGTTTCTGAAATCCAAAAATGGAAGATTACACTTATAAGAATTACTAAGATGTTAGTATATTCTCGACCAAAGTAGCGATTACTAAAGTGCTATAAGAATAAAGAGTTATTTTAGGGTTAACATCTAGTCAATAGTTCAAAAGAGGAATAATCGACTGCCCTTCGGTGGAGGTTACTCTAAACTTTTGAAATATCGTTGCAAAATATAATAATGAAGGGTACATTATTAGTTTTTGCTAAATTAATTTGGTTTTTTTTGTCATTATAGTTTTTCTAAAAGAATATGTTTATCTTTTTCAACATGAATAGCTCAATATTCAACTCTTAGCTTCCAAGAAACTAAACGGCGATAATTATTCGACATGGAAATCAAATCTAAACACAATACTGGTAGTTGATGATTTAAGATTTGTCTTAACTGAGGAATGTCCTCAAGCCCCAGCCTCAAATGCTAACTGAACTGTTCAGGAAGCATACGATCGACGGGTCAAAGCCAATCAAAAGGCCCGTGTTTACATTCTTGCCAGCATGTCTGATGTTTTGACAAAGAAACATGAATCCTTAGCTACGCTAAAGAGATAATAGATTCATTAAGAAAAATGTTTGGGCAACCATCATGGTCCCTTAGACACGAGGAAATTAAGCACATTTACACAAAGCGGATGAAGGAGGGGACCTCTGTTAGAGAACATGTCCTGGACATGATGATGTACTTCAATATCGCTGAAGTAAATGACGGACCCATTGATGAGGCTAATCAGGTTAGCTTTACCTTACAATCTCTTTCTAAGAGTTTTATACCTTTTGAGACAAATGCGTCTTTAAATAAGATAGAATTTAACCTCACTACCCTTCTTAATGAGCTCCAGCAATTCCAAAACCTTACTTTAGGTAAGGGGAAGGAAGTGGAAGCAAATGTTGCTACCACTAAAAAAAATTTATAAGAGGATCGTCCTCTAAAAATAAAGTTAGACCCTCTAAAGCTCAAATGAAAAAGAAGGGAAAAGGGCAGGCTCCCAAGATAAGAAAGGGAAAGAAGAATACAGATAAAGGAAAATGTTTCCACTATAACCAAAACGGGCATTGGAAGAGAAATTGCCTGAAGTACCTTGTAAAGAAGAAAGTTGAGAGAATGACACAAGGTAAATATGATTTACTGGTCATTGAAACATGTTTAGTGGAATATGATACTTCAACCTAGATACTAGATTTAGGAGCTACTAATCATATTTGTTTCTCGTTTCAGGAAACTAGTTCTTGGAAAAAGCTTGAAGAAGGTGAGATAACCCTCAAAGTTGGAACAAGAGAGGTTGTCTCCGCTAAAGCAGTGGGAGATTTGAAGTTGTTTTTTGAAGATAGATATCTAGTACTTAAAAATATTTTGTATACACCTTTTATGAAGAGGAATTTGATATCTATCGCTTGTATTATAGAACAATTAAATGTAATATCTTTTAATATAAATGAAGCGTTCATTTTTTGTAAAGGTATTCAAATTTGTTCTGCTACACTTGAATACAACTTATATAAGTTAAGACCAACTATAGCAAATTTTGTTTTAAATACTGAAATGTTTAGAACATTAGAAACTCAGAATAAAAAAAAAACAAAAGGTTTCTTCCAACGGCTATCTATGGAACCTAAGACTTGGTCACATAAATCTCAATAGGATTGGGAGATTGGTCAAGAGTGGACTTTTAAGTCAGTTAGAAGATAACTCTTTACCTCCATGTGAATCCTGTCTTGAAGGAAAGATGACCAAAAGATATTTTTTAGGAAAAGGTCTCAGAGCCAAAGTACCCTTAGAGCTCATACAATCAGACCTTTGTGGACCAATGAATGTCAAGGCTCGAGGTGGATATGAATATTTCATCAGTTTTATTGATGATTATTCAAGGTATGGTCATGTCTACCTGCTTCATCATAAATCTGATTCTCTTGAAAAGTTCAAAGAATATAAGGCTGAAGTTGAGAACGAATTAGGTAAAATAATAAAGACACTTCGATCAGATCGAAGTGGAGAATATATGGACATACGATTCCAAGACTATTTGATAGAAAACGGGATCCAGTCACAACTCGCTACACCTAGTACGCCTCAGCAGAACGGTGTATCAGAAAGAAGAAACCGAACTTTATTAGATATGGTTTGCTCTGTGATGAGTTATGCTCAATTTCCTAATTCCTTTTAGGGATATGCACTTGAATCTACTATCCATATTTTGAACAACGTTCTCTCTAAAAGTGTTTTAGAAACACCTTATGAGCTATGGAAATGGCGTAAAAGTAGTTTACGTCACTTTAGAATTTGGGATTGCCCAGCACATGTGTTGGTACAAAATCCCAAGAAATTAGAACATCGTTCAAAGTTATGCCTATTTGTAAGTTATCCAAAGGAAACAAGGGTTGGTCTGTTTTATCATCCTCAAGAAAACAACGTATTTGTATCAACAAATACCACATTCTTATAGGAAGACCACATTAGAAATCATTAATCACGTAGTAAAATAGTGTTGAAAGAAATTTCAAAAGACGCTACAGATAGAGCTAGTTCATCTACTAAAGTAGTAGATAAAACTAGTACATCTGGTCAATCACATCCTTCTCAAGAGTTGAAAATGCCTCGACATAGTGGGAGGGTTGTTCAGCCTGACCGTTACTTAGGTTAACAGAAACACAAGTCATCATACCTATTGACGGCATAGAGGATCCATCGACCTATAAACAGGCGATGCAAGATGTGGACCGTGATCAGTGGGTCAAAGTCATGGACCTCGAAATGAAGTCTATGTACTTCAATTCTATCTAGAAACTTATAGATCAACCAAATGATGTAAAATCAATTGGTTGTAAGTGGATCTACATGAGAAAACGAGACCAAGCCAGTAAAGTACAGAATTTTAAGGCTCGACTTGTGGCAAAGGGTTATACCCAGAAAGAGGGAGTGCACTATGAAGAAACTTTCTCTCCCGTTGCCATGCTTAAGTCGATTAGAATACTCTTATCCATTGCCACCTTTTATGACTATGAAATTTGGCAGATGGATGTCAAGACAGCCTTTCGAAACGGCGATCTTGAAGAGAGTATTTATATGGCTCAACCAGAGGAGTTTATTGCACAGGGTCAAGAAAAAAAGGTTTGTAAGCTTCAAAAATCCATTTATGGGTTGAAACAAGATTCTAGATCTTGGAATATAAGATTTGAACTGCAATCAAATCTTATGACTTTGAACAGAATGTTGAGGAGCCTTGTGCTTACAAGAAGATCGTCAATTCTACTATAGCGTTCTTAGTTTTATATGTCGATGATATTCTACTTATTGGGAATGATGTAGGATATCTTACTGACGTCAAGCAATGACTAGATACACAATTCCAAATGAAATATTTAGGAAATGCACAGTATGTTTTCAGGATTCAGATTATTCGGAACCGAAAGAATAGAGCACTAGCCATGTCCCAAGCAACTTATATAGACAAAATGTTATCTAGGTATAAGATGTAAAATTCCAAAAGAGATCTGTTACCTTATAGATATAGAATTCATTTGTCAAAGGATCAATGTCCTTAGACACCTTAAGAGGTTGAGGATATGAGACACATTCTCTATGCTTCCGTAGTAGGGAGCCTGATGTATGAAATGTTATGTACTAGACCTGACATATGCTACGCAGTAGGAATAGTCAGTAGGTATCAGTCCAATCCTGGATATGAACATTGGACTGCTGTTAAGAATATCCTCAAGTATCTTAGGAGAACGAGGAACTACATGCTCATGTATGGTACTAAGGATTTGATCCTTACTGGATACACTGCAAAACATTGTTGATCCTTTTACAAAGGCCTTCACGGCTAAAGTGTTTGAAAGTCACCTACAGAGTCTAGGTCTACGAAGTTTCTAAACTAGGAAAAGTGGGAGATTATGTTGGGCGTGAATGCCCTAGTTTATTGTATTCATATGTTTATTGTACTCATATGTAATATTAATTTCTCACAATTAAATTCAGCATCGTTTGATCCTACTAGGAGTTTTAGTCCAAGTGGGAGTTTGTTGGATTTTATGTCCTAAAACTCGTAGTTTGTAATATCATATTCTTGTTCAATAAAGTTGTTATTGAAAATCTTTAGTAAACTTAAATTCTATATTCATGAATCCAATAAACTAAGGATTCGAGGCTATTAAGTTTAAGTTTGAACTTTATGTAGTGACATAAATGTGGATCAAGTTGAAATATATAGCCAAAATGGTCTATAGTATATGAATAAGGTTGGGCGCCTTATTCTGGGGACACTATGGATGCGACCTATTTTGTAGTTTGTACAAACGATGTGATCCTAAACCATTCATATGGAGACATGAAAATAGGGACATCCTACATAAAGAGTTTACATTAGATTGAACCATGAAATAGTCACTTTTTACGTTCTAAATGTCGTTTAATATATAAAACTGACTATTTCGTTAATTGATGACCTAGCTAACTTATCTTAATCTTGAGCTAGCTATGAACTCCTGTTCACTCGGAATTATCCTTAGATCTTCATAGGTGAGGGCAGCTCATTATCGCTGGCTCAATAAGCCTCCCATTTCAGGGGTAAGATTAGGTGGATAGCTGGGAACATAGGGTACAAGACAGAATTCACTCCTACCCGTTATAGGGATAGTATATAGGTTGTTCCCTTTAATACTTAATCCAGGTCTTGAACAAGGGATCCCACCCTCTCCTTGGCCTGAGAGGGGTTCAGTTTATAGGTTAGACCTTAAACCAATTGTTTATTAGAGAATCAGTGGAACTTAAGGAATAAGATGTAGTCTCGGGGATAAAATGGTTTTTATGACCAAGCATAGATACGAACAACCTGTGAAGGATTAGCTTACTAATCATGGTTATAACATATGGACACAAATATATCTATAGTGAGGGGAGTGTAACTAGGAGACTATAGGGGAATGACCCGTGAGTTAACGAATGTTTATTAGCTTCATCTAAAGAGTTTAGCTAGTTAATCTCGGATCGTTGGAGCTCATGATCTATAGGTTTATTAGGTTCGCCTACTAGCTCATATGGAATAAACTTAGAACAGTATGATAGAACAATTCGAATTGTTCGAATTAGGTGAAAAGAGAGAAACCGACAAGTATATGTGATATAGTGGTCGGTTTTCAGTTTAGAGATACAGTTGAGTATTTAAATGTGATTTAAATATCAAGAATATGAATACGTTCATATTCGGAACCTCGGAAATAATGGAAATGGTCAAAGATGTAAAAAGTCAAAGAGTTGACTTTTGACTTTGAAAAGTCAAACTTTGACCGACCTTATATTCAAATGTGATTTGAATTTCGAGAAAATGAATGCGGATTCATGCTCGGGAGGTCAAAATTAGTCAACACGAAAAAAATCATAAAAAGTCAAAATGTTGACTTTTCTGGCAAAGTTTGACTTTGACAAAATGACTATTTTGCTCTTTGACTAAAGTTAGTGGGAAAATCCAAACATTTGTTGAATAATTTCACTAAAAAATAGTGAGCTAGGTGTTGGCTTATAGTGGAGACATCAAACCCACTTAGATAGTGGATTTTGAGGTGTTGGGTTTTTATGAATTTGTTTCATGCAATCTTTGCATAGCTCTTTTATATAAATATGGGCTTTGAATTTGGAGAAAAGACTTTTGACATTTTGCAAAAATTAGTTTCTAAAATTGGGCTTAAAAAAAATCCAAACCCAACCCAAAATTCCTTCTTTTATTTCCATCTCTTTCTCTCTCTTAGGTTCTTCATCCATCGGGTCCCACAACCCGATTCTGAGTCCAGAGGATAGTAGGTCAGCTCTAGTGGTTGTTCGGTTTGTGTTCGAGCGGAGATAGAAGAGTTTTGGGAGCTTCAAAGATAAGATTTCAAAAAATCCTAATTAATTGATTTAGGGTTGTATGTTTAATTTATGTAATTAGGGTAAAATTGTTTCTCATTTCCGCTGCGCATGTCTATTTTTCCTTCAACATGAACTTTTTATTGAAATTATTCAATCACATAATCAAACAGCATCCTTTATCTCTTTCGGACCTATCAAATCAAATGGTGGGATAAATTTAATACAATGAAAAAATGTGACCATTTACCCCCACAACACGAAGCCAAATCTTCAAAAGAGCCAGGAATTTTACTTAGAAATTAAGATTAATGGTCTCTATGGCTCAAGTGACAAATGAAGAAGAGCTCAACGTTTAACAAATTTCATCTCAATCTACTACCAATCAAGAAAAAAAACTACCTCCAACGTTCAAGAAAAAGAACAAGATGAATTTGTAAAATTTATCCATCATACCTACATACAAACATAAGCAACCGATCAAGATCAATAGAAGACAATTTTTTTGCACAACAAATGAAGACGAATCATGAGATAAAGACAAAAATATCAACATGTACATGGCACCTAAATGTTTATATGATATGTTGATAATTTTGATATTTTTCTTTTTATCTCATGGTTTGTCTTCATCTCCTATTGTGCAAAAATTATCTTCTATTGATCTTGATCAGTTGCTTTTGTTTGTATATAGATATGATGAACAAAGTTTGCAAATCCATCTTGTTCTTCTTCTTTGTGAACGTTTTAGTTTTTTTCTTGATTGGTAATAGATTGAGATGAAATTTGTTGAATAATAATATTTGGCTCTTCTTCATATGTCACTTGAGCCATGACTGTCATTAATCTTGATTTCTAAGTCAAAAAATGGTGCCTCTTTTAAACATTTGGCTTCATGTTGTGGGAGTAGATGGAGTACATTTCTCCATCACATTTTTTTTTATGTAATAGCTACCTCTAACTTTTCCCACCATTTGATTTGGTAGGTCCGAAAGAGGAGGAAGATGATGATTGATTATGCTATTGAATAATTCAAACCAAAAATCCATGTGATATCAAAAGAATTTAAAAATATATTTGTTGAAAAATATTTGAAACTTTCAAAAGCTTGATATGGTAGAATAGCCTCATTAAGACAAAAAAAAAAAAAAAAATACTCCATTAATCATTAAACCACAGTGGAAAATTCTAAATACATGATTTATCAAACATAATAAACCAGAAATGATCAAAATTATTTAATCAAAACATATTGTACCATGCATTTGATGTAAGAATAGGTTTGTGGAGTAAATTGATGAAGAAATCCTTTTTTAGCGTAAATATTTTTATTCCATTTCCTTGGAGTTAAAACTTGAAGAATTCAAACTTTTGAAAAAATAATTTTACTGGGACCGATTTTGTCTATAGTATGAGTAATTTTAATCGAATCGGTATCAATAAGAATAAATTTATAAAATAAACAAGTTTTTTTAAGATGACTTGGAATAAAGTGAAAGTTTGATGGAAATGTTTTTTGGATTATTTCATAAATAGAATTGCCTAAATATACTTCAAGGATTATAATATAAGAGGTTTGAGTTTTATTATGGTAAGAAAAAGACGATGATATCGATAATTAAAGGGGTTTTTTATGGGATAATTTTTAAATTTTGATAGTTTGGACTCGTAATGGCTTGAACATAGGTGGTTGGAGTAGATGACTCCTCAATTGTTATGGTTGGAGAAAAATAAATTGTCAAGGTAGAAGACCTTGGTAGGATTGAAGATCCCAAAATTTAAAATTTGTTTGATAAGGATACCAGTTGAAGATTTTTGCCTTTTTTAAGCTTGCATGTGTGAGGATTCTCCTTAGAGAAATTGAAATGCTTGAGAATAAGATACTTTGATTTGAGGTGGTGTAGGTTTTTGCTGCTCTTGATCATTCTCAACTTTTGCCTCATAGGAATTCTCTCGTAAGATAATCCAGGAAAGATTTTATGCTTCCTTTATAGCCTCGATTTTGAAATCAAAACAAAAAAGTATTTTTTGTCACCTTGCAAAAAAGATTGTGAGAAACTAGATTTTTGACATCCTTTTGTAAAACATTTGTTGCTGTTTTGCAATCAACACTTATCAAGATACTTTTATCAATCAAACTTATAGGGAATTTGTTTGTGTTTTAAACAATTGATAAAATTTCCTTTTTTATTGTGAACATTGTTTTTCAAGATCCTAACTAGATATCTAAATGATATCTAACTAATGATTCTTGACCATCAATGGATTATTTGAGAATACCATCCTAACCTATATCTGATGCAATTTTTGTTTCTACTATAAGTGATGCATGTGGATTGATGATAGATAAACATGAAAGACTTTTGACAAAATCTTTGATGGTTTTGATGATGTATCTATGCTCATGAGTCCATAGAGGAAGAGTCTTCCTAAATCTTTGATAAAGTGGTTCCCATGTTTGTTTTAGATTTGCAATAAAATCTTATATATAACTTAAGCATCCTAAGAATTGTAATTTATTTTTATTAGTAATTTCATCTAAAAATTTATTAAAAAATTCTATTGATCTTTGGATTGGTTTTATTTTTCCTTGAAAATGTCATACCCTAAAATTTTTTATTGTTTTTTTTTTTTTTTTGTAATAACATTATTTTGGGTAGAGAAACTACTTAACTATTTTGTTTAATTATCTCGTGAAATATATATGTGTATGTTTGAAATGTTATTTTATAGATTGTGAGAAAATTAAAAAATCATCAATAATATATATAACAAGTATGAAATCTTGATGTGGACTAAAAATACCATTTGTTATATTTTGAAATTCAGAAGGAACATTCTTAAGACCAAAATGCTCATATTATCCAAAGGAACATTAAATGTCATCTTATATCTTATATTGTATTTGCCAAAATCAAGATTTCAAATCAAAATTTAAGAAAATTGAGGCATTTTGTATTTGATCGATTAAGCCTTTTTTATTTGGAATGGGGTATCGAATCCATTACAAAAAATATTAAAGGTTTATAGTTAATTACAAAGTTATATTCTCCTCGTTCAACTTCTTCTTGATTATTAACATAAAATGCTACATAGTTTAAAGGTGATTTGCTTTGGTCGTATGAATTATGTTGTTTTCTTTCCCAAAAGGCATTTGGAATAGAAGAATGTATCTCTTTTTCAATTAGTTCCTTTTGACTAATTTGATTTTGATCAATATGTGGATCGTTAATTGTTTTTCAATTCTTTTATGATTTATCTTTTCTTTTAAAAATAATATTTGTTGTGTCTTTCGTCTAATAGAATTAATGGTTTGAAGAATGGAAGCGTTTCGAATAGAGAGTTTTTTTTTTTTTTTTTTTTTGGATATTGGAGTTACAAATTTAAAGATAATGTTTTGATCCATAACTTTTTATATTATTCATTTCTCATTTACTGAGAATGGATAAAGTTGGGATAGAAATAGGCTCCTAAAATTATTTCATCATCTAATTCTTTAACCTATATGAAAGTAATTGTAAAACAATATCTCCTTGATTACATATATGTGCATTTGAAAGTTTATAATGAGTTTTTAATCATTGGTCATTGGCACCATGTAATTTCTCGGACATTTTCTCGAAATATATGGTAGGTATTAGACCTTTTCAAATACAATTTTGGTCAACTTATAAAGTACCATTTTTCTAATTGAACTTTATTGATAAGATTGATGAATGATTCATGAGAAATTTCATTAGCTCTATTATCAATTTCAATGTTCTCAAAAACTTCAGAAGTTCAAGCTTGATCAATTATTTGTTAAGTTTGGAGGGATAAAAGTTCAAATTTAATTTGTGAATTTTCTATTTTGATATTAGAAATTTCTTGCTTTAAAATATTTATCTTTTTGAATGACTGATAGCTTCAAAAGGAATTTCTTGGTCTTTTGAAATAACATTAAAAATTTTATAGCATATACATGTTTCTATTTGATTACCACTGGAGAATAATGATATTTCACAAGCAGTATCGTCCATGTTTTCTTAGATTTCAAAAATTTGTTCATAAGACGAGTCCTTATTGCTATCCGAGGAAGAAGAAGAGTCTGGAGGTACTAATAAGTTTAATAATTGGATTTTCATATCTTATTCTGTTTCTAAATTATTGAAATTCCCTTTCATAAGACAATTCGGGGCTATGTGTTTGGTAGTTTTGTAATTTTTAAATTTTCTTTTTTATTTTGATTCATAATTTTATTTGTTTTGACTATTTTAAAAATATCCTTAACTTTTATATGGTTTTCTATAAGGATTTCTCCTAAATATCTTTGGTCTTTTCTTTTTCTTTTTTCTTTTTTTTTATTTTTTTATTGATGGAGCCTGAATTTTTTCATAACCATATGAGCACGTAAAGATCCAAGTTCTTGCTTTTGCTTATGAATTTATTTTTCATTTTGGGTTTTAATTTGAGATCTACATACATAAGACTATTACTTGATTGTTGATAAAGTTGATTAATTCGCCATAGGTTAAGGTTTCAAAAGGAATATAATTGTCCCTTTATAGGTTTGTTTAATCATTTGGCGCACTTTTTCAACAAGTAATTTTGATAATTCGGGGAGGTTTTTTAAGGATGATTACAATCTATTTGGGTAAAAAAGATTTTAAGGAAAACATCTTTATACCATCTAAAATCTTGAAGTTTTAGACAAATAAGGTTGGAAGGAATTTCAGAGTTTTCATTCTTGAAATTAAACGAATGCTGTTATAAAACTTTTAGTAATGGTGTAAATCAGCATTGCAAAAGCATTTTGTATTTGTTCAATTTTAACAACAATTAAGATTTTTATTCAATCTTCTTGGGATATACAATTATCCTACCATTCCTTTAAATTTCTTGTAAATCTAGATATTAAAATTTGGGCAATTTATTTATCACTATTTTGGTTTGCTTTATAGGCTATCGCAGCTAGGCTCATTTTATGCATCAAGTTTAGGATTTGATGTTCAGTTATACCGTCTATATTCCATTCATAGGTCAATTCCTGTATATTGAGCCTCGTATTGTATTTCAGGTAAAAATGGTCTAGGATAATATTTTAAATTTTTAATGTCTAGGATTTGTTATTTTTTGAAAAGCAAAATTTTGCAATTGTTCTTCTAGTTTATTAAAGTCATAATTTATTTCACTAGGCTATTCATTTATGGTGTTTACTCTAGATGTTGATGGGTTTAAACCTTGAGAGGTTGATGGATTTAGGCTTAAATCAAGGTTAATTTTATTTAGGATACTGTAGACTTTTTTTTATTTGAAAAATTGATTAATTTTAAATCTTGATCTTAAATTTCAAAAGGTTAGGACAAACGTTCTGTCTTATCAATTGGTTGAGGTTGAAGTTTTTTTATAGGATAATATTGGGGTTCAAGTTTAGATTCTATTCTCTCTACTTGATTAGATATTGTATGTAAAATTTTATTGGAATAGTTATTTTGTAATTGTATATTATTATATCCTTTAATGCGGGTGCAAAATTAATCATTTTGAAAGGAGAAGCTTTGTTGTTTTGGAATTTAATTTCTTTGTAGTCTCCTAAGTTGGGGAGGAGGTATTTTTTATAATATGATCTATGTTTTATCCAACGAAAAAACACGTATTTATTTTGAGTTTCTCTGTTGTTTTGTGCATTTTTGTTCAACCAAAATTCTTTTTTCAAGTTCTTGTCGAGATTTGGAAATAATATTTAATTGATTAGTACTTTGCTAGTAAGTAGTAACAATGGATTGGTGATAAAGTTCGATCTTTTTCTCTTGTACTCTCGAAGATTTGTAGAAGTACTTGGTTGAGTACATTCATGTCACACCCCCTCCCAAGCTTTAACCCATAACCCAAGACTTAAGAAAGAGTATGAAGAAATCCCAACCTAATTCTAAGACAGCGTTTATACAAAATTGATTAAAGACTATAGTTGATACATCAAGTTTTACACAAATCTTAAAAATTCCACTACTGTTGTTCTTCTATTGGATCCAAGTCATGTCCTATAAGATTACCAAGTTCCTGGTTGTGGATGTCTGACTTCTCCCTGAACGCACCACTCGATTACCTGGGGGGAAAAGAAAACATTTGGAAAACATGAGCTAATAAGCCCAGTGAGTGGTATTTTCTTTATAAACATAACATTGGCTATCGAAATAAACTTTTGGGAAAAACAACATGCAATCAACGATACATTAATACCATTTCATATTCCTTTCCTCAGCCCAAACTGCTGAATCGTTTCCTGTTGATAATCAACTACTGTCAACCCAACAACACAACAACAATTTTATGGAAACTTTCCCTATACCCCATTTTTCCGCCAATGTGCACATCGACCATTTCTTTCCCGCTAGTTATGCTTAGGTAACTTGGCCATTTTTTTTTTCCGCCGGTCGTCACCGACTGTCATTTCCTGCCGACCGAAGCCGACCATATTTTCCGCCAAGTACCCCTTTTCAAGCATACTAACCATATCCCGGGTATAATTCTAGTTTCCATCACAATATAACATGCAATATCATGGCAATCACAACAGAAATCATGCATCCCTACTCATGTACATTTGACATTACCCTCTACGTACAAGGCTCATATATATATATATACATACATACATAAAAACAACACATAGTAACCACTCACCGTCAGCAAATCCTCCTAATGCAATTTACTTATAAATATCTTCCTGCCATTTTCATTTTTTCCAAGAAAATTTTCAATTAATATTATTTCATAAATATATTTAAAAACCCCTTAAAAAAATACTACTAGCTTACCCTACTCAAACTGAATATGAATCTGTGCAGCACCTCCTTCGAATTCCTTGCCTTCACCACCAACGGCAGCTTTCCCATTAAATGCTCACTCTCTACTTAGGATTTTTACTACTGAAATTGTTTGGAATGAGTTTAACCTTCATGCCTAGGCCTCCTATTTATAGTCGTTTCTAGCCTCTTTCCTTACGACAACTCACCATACAAATGGCTCTTCCTTAGGCTGCCAATGCTAACACTGGCTAGCCGAGCTTTGAGTTGTCTAATTCTGGGTTTGCCAACCAAAATTATCTTAGTTTGCATGTAGTCTCAACCGTACACCACCTACTTAAGTTGATAAAAAATTTTCCTGCATGTAATCTTCTTTTGTAACTTCATCTACTTAAATTTCAAATTATTTATCCTAATTACTAATGAACGCATCCAGCTCTTCACCAAATGCATCCATCTGTCCCAATCTCGCTGATTTCGCTCTCGTGACTCTCGCTCTCTCCAACTTTCTCGCTGGTTTTGCTCTCGTGGCTCTCGCTTTCTCCCACTTTCTTGCTCAAACTCTCGCTCAAACTGTTCTCTCCAATATCGCTTGGCATCACGTTATTTTGTACTTAATTCATTTTTCTTTGGTTTTTCCATGTCTAAATTCCTCTTAATTTAATTATATTTCTTGTTTTTAATATCCTATTTCCTCATGCCTTCCAAATTAGGGTCAGGGTATTATATTTACCACCCTTTAAATAAAATTTCGTCCTTGAAATTTGAACCGGCAATATTGACATTGGAAAAGCTATATGGATTGACCCAAGAAAGAGAAGACAATATGTCAGTGGTGGGAAAAAGGAAAGAAAAAGCTTTTGAAGAATAGAATAAAGGTTGTGGTGTAATAAAACTGTAAATTATTAAATAAAAACTTTGTTGTGAATTAAGTTTCGTTTAATATCGAGAACGAAATTATTGTAAGGGGGTGATAAATGTAATACCCTAACTCCTAAACTGAAGGGAATGAGGTTAAATAAGGAAATAGGATAGAACAAATAAAATTCGAGAAAATTTAGATAAAAATGATTCAAGTGTCATCTATATGTTGGTGGGTGCAAAGGGGTATACGGACGTGAGGGTATCTGAGAGCGAAATCAGCGAGAGCACTGAAAAATGAGAGCATTGAAAGCAGAATCAACGAGATTGGAGAGAGTGAGAAAATGGGAGAGAGCGAGAATGGAAGGAGCGAGAAAGTAGGAGAGAGCGTTGAGAGCAAGACGGTCTGCTAAGGCTTTGCGATGGAGCCATGCGAACTTGTGATGCATTGGAGGTTGGGCTAGCTTTCGGACCTAAAGGGATACGTTCATTGGTAATGTTAAACTCCTGGGATAAACATTTTTTAAAAAATTAAGCAGATGAAGTGGCAAAGGGAGATTTCATGCAAAAGACTTTTTATTAACTTAAGTATGAGGTGTACGATTAAGATTACATGCAAATTAGATAATTTTGGGCTGGCAAACCCAGAATTAGACAACTCAAGCTCTGTCGGCCAGTGTTAATGTTGGCAACCTAAAGAAAAGTCATTTGTATGGTGAGTTGTCATGTGGGGAGAAGCTAGAGATGACTATAAATAGAAAGCCTCGGCGTGAAGCTTTAACTTGTGCAAAATTAAACATTTCAGTGTTAAACATCTTGATTAGAGAGTTGGTAATTGATGGTCAGGCTGTCGTTGGTATTGAAGTCAAGGAGATTGAAAGTTGCAGCAGCATTAGTTTTTGTTGAGTAGGGGAGATAATCACAAGTAAATTGCGTTAGGAGGATTTGCTGACGATGAGTGGTTACTATATTTTTTTTATTTATGCATGTATACATATAGGTATGATGCGTATATGCTGAGGTAATGTCAAACATGCATGAAAAGAGGTGCATGGTTTTTAATATTGTTGTGAGTACCGTGATGTGTGTATGTACGATGGAAACTATAATTAAACCCGGGATATAGTTAGTATGCCTGAAAAGGGTGCTTGGCAAGAAAATATGGTCGGCTTCGGCGGGAAACAATATTCGGTGACAACCGACGGGAAAATATGGCCAAGTTACCTAAGCATAACTAGCGGGAAAGAAATGGTCGATGTGCACATTGGCGGGAAAATGAGGTATAGGGAAAGTTTCTATAAAATTGTTGTTGTGTTGTTGTGTTGACAGTAGTTGACCGTTAACAGGAAATGATTCAGCGGCTTGGCTGAGGAAATGAATTTGAAATGGTATTAATGTATTGTTGATTGCATGTTGTTTTCCCCAAAAATTTATTTTGATAAGCCAGGGTTTCGTTTATATAAAAAAAAAATATATATACCACTCACTGGCTTATTAGTTTATTGTTTTCCACATGTTTTCTTATATTCCCCCCCCCCCCCCCCCAGGTAGCAAAGCGGAGCGTTCGAAGAGGAGTCCACCACCCACCACCACCATCTCAAGATTTGGTAAACTTTCAGGCACGTCTCAGACCATGTAACAAAGAGTAGAGAAAATTTAATTATATGTATAAATGGATAAGGGAAAATCCTGTAAACTTATTAGAGTCTGTAATAAACATGGGGGAAAATATTGAATATTAGATGTTTGTCTTAAGATGCTAGTTACCCTCACGCTTCCTTCCCGGTCTTGGGGATTAAGGCTTGGAAGAAGGTATAAAATCTTTCGAAGAACGCGTCTCGAAATTCACCCTAACTGATTCTTCTTGGTTATCCCTTCTATTCTTCAATATCCTCCACCAGTCATCGGCTTTTTTTTTAAATAAGAAAGTTCCAAGACTTACTTTCCTATTGTCGGGACATCTCATCACCTCAAAACATTTTTCCAACTGGTTCATCCAAACTTCCGCATCCGTAGGGTCTGTTGTTCCCTCAAAGTTTGTGGCCCCCAATGACCTCAACCGTTCTATCCCATACTTTTTCTCGGGTTCGATTGCAAGTTTCCAAAACTTTCTTGAATTATTTGGGCGAATCTATCCATTTTCCCTTCTTCCTGTACACTTTCCTATGGATGACTCAGCACCTTCGCTTTTGTCTTCAGGGGGCTGCGTAGTTCGATGTTTTCTTCCCCTCCCCAGCATTTCCTTTCTTTAACTACAAGCAATCACATATAAATTAAATGTTCAACAGTAGTACACAACATGTTTCTTTTATTTATAAACATAAGTTATTTACATCTAATGCCTATTTACAGTTCTTACTACTTTCTAGACTTTTTAGAGTTTTCTTTTTTCATTTCCATCCTGCAGATCTAGCTTTCCAAAGTTAATTCGTAATTGATCGTCCTGCCAAGGATATTTTTCCTATACATGGCCAACTTCTTTACAGAATATACAAAATTTATATGTTTCTATTTTACTAGACCCAGTAGTAGGTTGTTCATTAAACTCTATTACTATTCATCGTGGTACATTTGTCTGAACTCCTCGTGTCTAGGTTTGAGATGAACTCCTCACCTTACAGGTTCTGTTAAATTTCTGATCAATTTGTTGCTCCGGCATTAGCATCTCATTATTGCTCCCACCGATTGAGTTTTCAGCCATTTTCCGGTGGAATAGATCCTATATTCTCAAGTTTTCTTTTGGAAAAAAAATGACAATTCTTTCGTATGTGGCCATTTTTACCACAACCGTAACATAGTCTGGTTCCCATCAAACATGAGCCACCATGGTTTTTGCCGCATCTCGGGCATCTCCTAGTATCTTGGAGTTTTGCTACTCCTGTATTAGTCATAAAAGTGGAATGTTCGATGCAATCATTTAAACTATATCCAAGTACTCCAAGTTTTTCCCCAGAGTCAGCGTCTCGGGTTGTTTCCTGCGTCTGAGAGTACCACCACAAGGTCCTTTCGCTTGGATACATTTCCTACATTGGACATTATTTTAGTTATTATCTAATATTTTATTCTACTTCTCTTTCCCAACTATTATCCTCTACTTAGTTTTTAACATTACCTGACTTCCACTTCCTAAGTAAATCTCTTCCCCAATACTGACCTGACATCACATATTGTTCCTATTCCTCCCAGATTTTAATTTTTCTAAATTTGGTTCGTACCATGCTAGACTCAACTTTCCCAGGTTTTTTTGTAAACCTTTGCTCTGATACCAAACTCTCGCTCTAACTGCTCTCTCCAATCTCACTCTCTCCTATTTTCTCATTAAAATTGTTCTCTCCAATCTAGCTTGGCATCACGTTATTTCGTACTAAATTCATTTTTCTTTGGTTTTCCCCACACCCCCTCCCAAGCCTTAAACCCCAAGACCAGGAAGGGAGCGTGAGGGTAACTAACATCTTAAGACATTACTCATGTTCAATATTTCCCCCCATATTTATTACAAATTTTAATAAGTTTACAATATTTCACCCTATCCATTTATACATATAATTAAATTTTCTCTACTTTTTGTTACATGGTCTGAGCCGTGCCCTGAGAGTTTACCAAATCCTGAGATGGTGGTGGTGGGTGATGGACTCTTCTTCGAACACTCCACTTTGCTACCTGGGGGAGAGGAGGGAGGGGGATATAAGAAAACATTTGGAAAACATGAGCTAATAAGCCCAATGAGTGGTATATTTTTTTTATAAACGAAACCTTGGCTTATCAAAATAAACTTTTGGGGAAAACAGCATGCAACCAACAACACATTAATACCATTTCAAATTTATTTCCTCAACCAAGCCGCTGAATCATTTCCTGTTAACGGTCAACTACTCTCAACATAACAACACAACAACAATTTTATGGAAACTTTCCCTATACCCCATTTTCCCACCAATGTGCACATTGACCATTTCTTTCCCGCTAGTTATGCTTAAGTAACTTGGCCATATTTTTCCATCGGTTGTCACCGACTATCGTTTCCTGCCGACTGAAGCCGACCATATTTTCCCGCCAAGCACCCTTTTCAGGCATATTAACCATATCCCGGGTATAATTTTAGTTTCCATTGTACATACACATGCAACATCATGGTACTCACAACAATATTAAAAACCATGCACCTTTTTTCATGCATATTTGACATTACCTCAACATATACGCATCATACCTATATGTATACATGCATAAATCAAAAGAAATATAGTAACCACTCACCGCAGCAAATCTTCCTAATGCAATTTACTTGTAATTATCTCCCCTACTCAACAAAAACTAGTGCTGTTGCAACTTTCGATCTCTTTGACTTCAATACCAACGGCAGCCTGACCATCAATTACCAACTCTCTAATCAAGATGTTTAACACTGAAATGTTTAATTTTGCATGAGTAAAAGCTTCACGCTGAGGCTTTCCATTTATATCCGTCTCTAGCTTCTACTATAATCCTCTAAGATTTTCTTTTTCCCTTTCTCAGTGTCGGGCATATTTTCTTCCCTGGTCTGTGTTATTCCGTATATATGTCCAATCATCTTTTTCCCCATTTCATCTCTTCTTCCTCTAATCTTGTTGATTCTGCTCTCAATGCTCGCTCTCTCCAACTTTCTTGCTGGTTTTGCTTTTGTGGCTCTCGCTCTCTCCACTCTCACTCTCTCCCATTCTCTCTCTCAAACTGCTCTCTCCAATCTCGCTCTCTCCCATTTTCTCATTAAAACTGCTCTCTCCAATCTCGCTTGGCATCACGTTATTTCGTACTTAATTCATTTTTCTTTGGTTTTTCCACATCTAAATTCCTCTTAATTTAATTATATTTCTTGTTTTTAATATCCTATTTCCTCATGCCTTCCAAATTAGGGTTAGGGTATTACATTTACCACCCTCATAAATAAAATTTTGTCCTCGAAATTTGAACTGGCAATATTTTATTGATTAAACGAGTACAATTACATACCTAGCTTCTACTCTAATCCTCTAAGATTTTCTTTTTCCCTTTCTCAGCGTCGGGCATATTTTCTTCCCTGGTCTGTGTTATTCCATATATTTGTCCAGTCGTCTTATTCCCTATTTCATCTCTTCTTCCTCCAATCTCGTTGACACAGCTCTCAATGCTCGCTCTCTCCAACTTTCTCGTTGGTTTTGCTCTTGTGGCTCTCGCTCTCTCCCACTTTCTTGCTCAAACTCTCGCTCTCTCCACTCTCGCTTTCTCCCATTCTCTCGCACTCTCCACTCTCGCTCTCTCCCATTCTCTTGCTTAAACTGCTCTCTCCAATCTTGCCATCTCCCATTTTCTCGTTAAAACTGCTCTCTCCAATCTCGCTTGGCATCACGTTATTTTGTACTTAATTCATTTTTCTTTGGTTTTCCCACGTCTAAATTCCTCTTAATTTAATTATATTTCTTGTTTTTAATGTCCCATACCCCATCCCAAGCCTTAACACAAGACTTAAGAAAGAGTATGAAGAAATCCCAACCTAATTCTCAGACAGCGTTTATATAAAATTGATTAAAGACTACAGTTGATATATCAAGTTTTACACAAATCTTAAAAATTCCACTACTGTTATTCTTCTATTGGATCCAAGTCGTGTCCTATAAGATTACCAAGTTCTTGGTTGTGGGTGTCTGACTTCTCCCTGAATGCACCGCTCGACTACCTAGGAGGGAATAGAAAACATTTGAAAAACATGAGCTAATAAGCCCAATGAGTGGTATTTTCTTTATAAACATAACATTGGCTATCGAAATAAACTTTTGGGGAAAACAACATGCAATCAATGATACATTAATACCATTTCATATTTCTTTTCTCAGCCCAAACCGCTGAATCGTTTCCTGTTGATAGTCAACTACTGTCAACCCAACAACACAACAACAATTTTATGGAAACTTTCCCTATACCCCATTTTTCCGCCAATGTGCACATCGACCATTTCTTTCCCGCTAGTTATGCTTAGGTAACTTGGTCATTTTATTCCCACCAGTTGTCACCGACTGTCATTTTCCGCCGACCGAAGCCGACCATATTTTCCCGCCGACCAAAGCCGACCATATTTCCCGTTAAGTACCCCTTTTCAAGCATACTAACCATATCCCAGGTATAATTCTAGTTTCCATCACAATATAACATGCAATATCACGGCAATCACAACAGAATGCATCCCTACTCATGCACATTTGACATTACTCTCTACGTACAAGGCTCATATATACATATACATACATAAATCAAAACAACACATAGTAACCACTCACCATCAACAAATCCTCCTAATGCAATTTACTTGTAAATATCTTCCTGCCATTTTCATTTTTTCCAAGAAAATTTCCAATTAATATTATTTCATAAATATATTTAAAAATCCCTTAAAAAAATAATACTAGCTTACCCTACTCAAACAGAATATGAATCTGTGCAGCACCTCCTTCGAATTCCTTGCCTCCACCACCAATGGCAGCTTTCCCACTAAATGTTCACTTTCTACTTAGGATTCTTACTACTGAAATTGTTTGGAATGAGTTTAACCTTCATGCCGAGGCCTCCTATTTATAGTCGTTCCCAGCCTCTTTCCTTACGACAACTCACCATACAAATGGCTCTTCCTTAGGCTGCCCACGCTAACTCTGGCTAGCCGAGCTTTGAGTTGTCTAATTCTAGATTTGCCAAACAAAATTATCTTAGTTTGCATGTAATCTCAACCGTACACCACCTACTTAAGTTGATAAAAATCTTCCTGCATGTAATCTTTTTTTGCCACTTCATCTGCTTAATTTCCGAATTATTTATCCAGATTACTAATGAATGCATCCAGCTCTTCTCCAAATGCGTCCATTTGTCCCAATCTCGTGGATTTCGCTCTCGTTGATCTCACTCTCTCCCACTTTCTCGCTGGTCTCGCTCTCTCTACTCTTGCTCTCTCCCACTTTCTCACTCAAACTGCTCTCTCCAATCTCGTTGATTCTACTCTCAATGCTCTCATCCAGCTCTTCTTGATTTTTCAATTTGTTCCCCCACAACTCGAACTCCTGTTACAGCAACCGCAGAATGGGGAGAGTTTTCGAAACTAACAGAAGCTGCAATGCGAGTAGAAAGAAGTTTAACGGCGGAAGAAGTAGGACCGGAAAAAGAATCCTTAATGAGTCGGTGGCAGAAGGAAGAATCAAGAAATTTTGCCCCCAGGGTTGAAAGTAGAAGTGGATGGAAAAGAAGGGGAGTCATCAACACCAAAGCAGATCCTGAACGGGAGAGCCAATTAAAGGAATCAATGATGAGCGTTAACCAAAGATCAAGATGCTTAGTTTGTAATAAATATCACTAAGGCGAATGTTGGGAACAAACCAAAGAGCGGCCACACACATGTTTCAAATGTGGCAAACCAGGACACTTTAAATGAGAATGCCCTCAACTGAAGGATACTGGAAATATACAACCATCCAACAACCTAGGAGGAAAATCAATGACCAATGACGGAGGACGAGCTGTGGGGGGAAGAAAATAGGAAACGGGAAAAATAACGTTGGGAAAGCTATATGGATTGACTCAAGAAAGAGAAGACAATATGTCAGTAGTGGGAAAAGGGAAAGAAAAAGTTTTTGAAGAATAGAATAAAGGTTGTGGTGTAATAAAATTGTAAATTATTAAATAAAAACTCTGTTGTGAATTAAGTTTCGTTTAATTTCGAGAACGAAATTATTGTAAGGGGTGATAAATGTAATACCCTAACTCCTAATCTGAAGGGAATGAGGTTAAATAAGGAAATAGGATAGAATAAATAAAATTCGAGAAAATTTATATAAAAATGATTCAAGTGTCATCTATATGTTGGTGGGTGGAAAGGGGCGTACGGACGTAAGGATATCTGAGAGCGAAATCAGCGAGAGCATTGAAGAACGAGAGCATTAAGAACAGAATCAACGAGATTGGAGAGAGTGAGAAATTGGGAGAGAGCAAGAGTGGAAAGAGCGAGAAAGTGGGAGAGAGCGAGATTGGAGAGAGCGAGAAAATGGGAGAGAGCGAGAGTGGAGAGAGCGAGAAAGTGGGAGAGAGTGAGATCAACGAGAGCGTTGAGAGCGAGACGGTCTGCTAAGGCTTTGTGATGGACCCGTGCAAACTTGTGGCGCATTGGAGGTTGGGCTGGCTTTCGGACCTAAAGGGATACGTTCATTGGTAATGTTAAACTCCTAGGATAAACATTTTTTAAAAAATTAAGCAGATGAAGTGGCAAAGGGAGATTTCATGCAAAAGACTTTTTATTAACTTAAGTATGAGCTGTACGATTAAGATTACATGCAAATTAGATAATTTTGGGCTGGCAAACCCAGAATTAGACAACTCAAGCTCTGCTGGCCAGTGTTAATGTTGGCAACCTAAAGAAAAGCTATGGTGAGTTGTCATGTGGGGAGAAGCTAGAGATGGCTATAAATAGAAAGCCTCAGTGTGAAGCTTTAACTCGTGCAAAATTAAACATTTCAGTGTTAAACATCTTGATTAGAGAGTTGGTAATTGATGGTCAGGCTGACGTTGGTATTGAAGTCAAGGAGATCGAAAGTTGCAGCAACACTAGTTTTTCTTGAGTTGGGGAGATAATTACAAGTAAATTGCGTTAGGAGGATTTGCTGACGGTGAGTGGTTACTATATTTTTTTTTATTTATGCATGTATACATATAGGTATGATGCGTATATGTTGAGGTAATGACAAACATGCATGAAAAGAGGTGCATGGTTTTTAATATTGTTGTGAGTACCATGATGTTGCATGTGCATGTACGATCGAAACTAGAATTATACCCGGGATATGGTTAGTATGCCTGAAAAGGGTGCGTGACGGGGAAATATGGTCGGCTTCGATCGGTGGGAAACCATAGTCGGTGACGACCAAGGGAAAATATGGCCAAGTTAGCTAAGCATAACTGGCGAAAAAGAAATGGTCGATGTGCACATTGGTGGGAAAATGGGGTATAGGGAAAGTTTCCATAAAATTGTTGTTGTGTTGTTGTGTTGAGAGTAGTTGACCGTTAACAGGAAATGATTCAGCGGCTTGGCTGAGAAAATGAATTTGAAATGGTATTAATGTGTTGCTGATTGCATGCTGTTTTCCCCAAAAGTTTATTTTGATAAGCCAAGGTTTTGTTTATAAAAAAAAAATACACCACTCATTAGGCTTATTATGCCTCTCCTGTTTCCAAATATTTTCTTTAGTATCCGCCCCCCTCCCCCCCCCAAGTAGCAAAGCGGAGCGTTCGAAGAGGAGTCCACCACCCACCACCACAATCTCAGGATTTGGTAAACTCTCAGGCACGGCTCAGAAACAATGTTAACAAAGAGTTAAGAGGAAAAAAATTTAATTATATGTATAAATGGATAGGGGGAATACTGTAAACTTATTAGAGTCCATAATAAATATGGGGGAAATATTGAATATAAGTGTTGTCTTAACATGCTAGTTACCCTCACGCTTCCTTCTCGGTCTCGGGGATTAAAGCTTGGGAGGAGGTGTGACATTAAATGTAATACTCTAACCCTTATTTGGAAGGCATGAGGAAATAGGATATTAAAAACAAGAAATATAATTAAATTGAGAGGAATTTAGATGTGGAAAAACCAAAGAAAAATGAATTAAGTACGAAATAACGTGATGCTAAGCGAGATTGGAGAGAGCAGTTTTAACGAGAAAATGGGAGAGAGCGAGATTGGAGAGAGCAGTTAGAGCGAGAGTTTGGTATCAGAGCAAAGGTTTACGAAAAACCTGGAAAAGTTGAGTCTAGCATGGTACAAACCAAATTTGGAAAAATTAAAATCTAGGAGGAATAGGAACAATATGTGATGTCAGGTCAGTATTGGGGAAGAGATTTACTTAGGAAGTGGAAGTCAGGTAATGTTAAAAACTAAGTAGAGGATAATAGTTGGGAAAGGGAAGTAGAATAAAATATTAGATAATAACTAAAATAATGTCCACTGTAGGAAATGTATCCAAGCGAAAGGACCTGGTGGTGGTACTCTCAGACGCACGAAACAACCCGAGATGCTGACTCTGGGGAAAAACTTGGAGTACTTGGATATAGTTTAAATGATAGCATCGAACATTCCACTTTTATGACTAATACAGGAGTAGCAAAACTCCAAGATACAAGGAGATGCCCGAGATGCGGCAAAAACCATGGTGGCTCATGTTTGATAGGAACCAGACTATGTTACGGTTGTGGTAAAAATGGCCACATACGAAAGATTTGTCATTTTTTTTCCAAAAGAAAACTTGAGAATATAGGATCTATTCCACCGGAAAATGGCTGAAAACTCAATCAGTGGGAGCAATAATGAGATGCTAATGCCGGAGCAACAAATTGATCAGAAATTTAATGGAACCTATAAGGTGGGGAGTTCATCTCAAACCTGGACACGAGGAGTTCAAACAAATGTACCACGATGAATAGTAATAGAGTTTAATGAACAACCTACTACTGGGTCTAGTAAAATAGAAACATATAAATTTTGTATATTCTGTAAAGAAGTTGGCCATGTATAGGAAACTGTCTCTTATACACATCTAGATGTGTATAAGAGACAGTAGAAGAACACAGTAGTGGAATTTTTAAGATTTGTGTAAAACTTGATATATCAACTGTAGTCTTTAATCAATTTTGTATAAACGCTGTCTTAGAATTAGGTTGGAATTTCTTCATACTCTTTCTTAAGTCTTGGGTTAAGGCTTGGGAGGGGGTGTGACATTTCCTGCGTCCGGGAGTACCACCACCAGGTCCTTTCGCTTGGATCCATTTCCTATAGTGGACATTATTTCAGTTATTATCTAATCTTTTATTCTACTTCCCTTTCCCAACTTTTATCATTTACTCAGTTTTTAACATTACCCGACTTCCACTTCCTAAGTAAATCTCTTCCCTAATACTGACCTGACATCACATATTGTTCCTATTCCTCCAAGATTTGAATTTTTCTAAATTTGGTTCGTACCATGCTAGACTCAACTTTCCCAGGTTTTTCGTAAACCTTTTCTCTGATACCAAACTCTCGCTCTAACTGTTCTTTCCAATCTCGCTCTCTCCCACTTTCTCGTTAAAACTACTCTCTCCAATCTCGCTTGGCATCACATAATTTCGTACTTAATTCATTTTTCTTTGGTTTTTCCATGTCTAAATTCCTCTTAATTTAATTATATTTCTTGTTTTTAATATCCTATTTCCTCATGCCTTCCAAATTAGGGTTAGGGTATTACATTTACCACCCCCTTAAATAAAATTTCATCCTCGAAATTTTAATCGGTAATATTTTATACTCACATTTTATTGATTGCACGAGTACAATTACATACCTAGCTTCTACTCTAATCCTCTAAGATTTTCTTTTTTCCTTTCTCAGCATCGGGCATATTTTCTTCCCTGGTCTGTGTTATTTCGTATATTTTTCCAATCGTCTTTTTTCCCATTTCATCTCTTCTTCCTCCAACACTACCTCCTTCCTTTGTAGTTGTTGGCTTCATTCCCTGGTTGTTTCCTTGTTGTGTATTTTCAGCTTCCAAATTCATCAACTGGGGACATTCTCGTTTAAAGTGCCCTGGTTTGTTGCAATTATAATATGCATTTGTTCGTCCTTGGGTTTGCTCCCAACATCTTCTCCAATGATACCGATTATAGATCGTGCATCTAGGTTTCTGGTTTACACTTGCTATCGACTCCTTTATCAAATTTTCTTGTTCGAAGTCCGCTCTCGTACCTGCAATTCCTTTCTTCTTCCATATACTTCTGTTTTCAATTTTGGGGGTAAAATTCTTCCGCTCCTCTTTTCGCCATCGGTTCGTTGATGTGTTCATTTCTAGTCTTAGTTCTTCGGCCACTAGGCTCTTCTCTACTCTTATTGCCGCTTCCACCAATCTTAAAAATCCTCCCCATTCCGCCGTTGCGGTGACCAGGGTTCGGATTTCTTGTCTTAGTCCCGACTCAAATCTTCTACAACGTTCCTTTTCATCCTCGATTATGTTTAAAGCATACTTTGAAAGTTCAGTATACTTTAACTCATATTTGGCTACGGTCATATCTCCCTGTATAAGCCATAGAAATTCCTCTCATTTCGTATCCCGAAACGATCGAGGATAAAATCTTTCAAAGAACACATCTCAAAATTCACCCCAACCTCTCTTCTTGGTTACCCCTTCTATTCTTCAATATCCTCCACCGTCTTCGGCTTGTTTTTGCAATAAGAAAGTTCCAAGACTTACATTCCTATTGTCAGGGCATCTCATCACCTCAAAAAAAATTTCCAACTGGTTCATCTAAACTTCCGCATCCGTAAGGTCTGTTGTTCCCTCAAAGCTTGTGGCCCCCAGCGACCTCAACCGTTCTATCCCATACTTTTTCTCAAGTTTCGATTGCAGGTTTCCCAAACTTTCTTGAATTATTTGGGCGAATCTATCCATTTTCCCTTCTTCCTGTACACTTTCCTATGGATGACTCAGCACCTTCGCTTTTGTCTTCAGGGGGCTGCGTAGTTCGATGTTTTCTTCCCCTCCCCAGCATTTCCTTTCTTTAACTACAAGCAATCACATATAAATTAAATGTTCAACAGTAGTACACAACATGTTTCTTTTATTTATAAACATAAGTTATTTACATCTAATTCCTATTTACAGTTCTTACTACTTTCTAGGCTTTTTAGAGTTTTCTTTTTTCATTTCCATCCTACAGATCTAGTTTTCCAAAGTTAATTCGTAACCGATCGTCCTGCCATGGACACTTTTCCTGTACATGGCCAACTTCTTTACAGAATATACAAAATTTATATGTTTATATTTTACTAGACCCAGTAGTAGATTGTTCATTAAACTCTATTACTATTCGTCGTGATGCATTTGTCTGAACTCCTAGTGTCCAGGTTTGAGATGAACTCCCCACCTTACAGGTTCCGTTAAATTTCTGATCAATTTGTTGCTCTGGCATTAGCATCTCATCATTGTTCCCACCGATTGAGTTTTCAGCCATTTTTCGGTGGTATCAGAGCAAAGGTTTACGTAAAACCTGGGGAAGGATTAAAAATGAAAGTTGAGTCTAGCCTAGGCATAAATGGGATCTAGGAAAATAAGACAAAATATAATAAAGGGGATAAGTTTAGAGCCACAACGGTCTCAGGAAAAGGCTTACCTAAGGTAGGAAAAGCCAAGTAATAAAATGTGAGTATAAAATATTGTCGGTTCAAATTTCGAGGACGAAATTTTATTTAAGGGGGTGGTAAAAATACCCTAACCCTAATTTGGAAGGCATGAGAAAATAGGATATTAAAAACAAGAAATATAATTAAATTAAGAGGAATTTAGACGTGGAAAACTAAAGAAAAATGAATTAAGTACGAAATAATGTGATGTCAAGCGAGATTGGAGAGAGCAGTTTTAACGAGAAAATGGGAGAGAGCAAGATTGGAGAGAGCAATTTGAGCAAGAGAATGGGAGAGAGCGAGAGTTTGAGCAAGAAAGTGGGAGAGAGTGAGAGCCACGAGAGCAAAACAAGCGAGAAAGTTGGAGAGAGCGAGAGCTACGAGAGCGAAATTAGCGAGATTGGGACAGATGGACGCATTTAGAGAAGAGCTGGATGCGTTCATCGATAATTTGGATAAATAATTCGAAAATTAAGAAGATGAAGTGGCAAAAGAAGATTACATGCAGGAAGATTTTTTATCAACTTAAGTAGGTAGTGTACGGTTGAGATTACATGCAAACTAAGATAATTTTGGTTGGCAAACCCAGAATTAGACAACTCAAAGCTCGGCTAGCTAGAGTTAGCGTGGGCAGCCTAAGGAAGAGCCATTTGTATGGTGAGTTATCGTAAGAAAAGTGGCTGGGAACGACTATAAATAGGAGGCCTCGGCATGAAGGTTAAACTCATTCCAAACAATTTCAATAGTAAAAATCCTAAGTAGAGAGTGAGCATTTAGTGGGAAAGCTGTCGTTGGTGGTGGAGGTAAGGAATTCGAAGGAGGTGCTGCACAGATTCATATTCTGTTTGAGTAGATTAAGCTAGTAGTATTTTTTAAGGGGTTTTTAAATATATTTATGAAATAATATTAATTGGGAATTTTATTGGAAAAAATGAAAATGGCAGGAAGATATTTACAAGTAAATTGCATTAGGAGGATTTGCTAACAGTGAGTGGTTACTATGTGTTATTTTGATTTATGTACGTATATATATATATATATATATATATATATGAGCCTTGTACGTAGAGGGTAATGTCAAATATGCATGAGTAGGGATGCATGATTTCTGTTGTGATTGTCGTGATATTGCATGTTAGATTGTGATGGAAACTAGAATTATACCCGGGATATGGTTAGTATGCTTGAAAAGGGGTACATGGCGGGAAATATGGTCGGCTTCGATCGGCGAAAAAATATGGTCAGCTTCGGTCGACAGGAAATGACAGTCGGTGACGACCGGCGGGAAAAAATGTCCAAGTTACCTAAGCATAATAGTGGAAAAGAAATGGTCAATGTGCACATTGGCGGGAAAATGGGGTATAGGGAAAGTTTCCATAAAATTGTTTTTGTGTTGTTGGACTGACAGAAGTTGACAATCAATATGAAACGATTCAGCGGTTTGGGCTGAGGAAAGGAATATGAAATGGTATTAATGTATCGTTGATTGCATGTTGTTTTCCTCAAAAGTTTATTTCGATAGCCAATATTATGTTTATAAAGAAAATACCACTCACTGGGCTTATTAGCTCATGTTTTCCAAATGTTTTCTTCCCCCCCCCCCCCCGTAGCCGAGCGGTACGTTCAGGGAGAAGTCAGACACCCACAACCAGGAACTTGGTAATCTTACAGGACATGACTTGGATCCAATAGAAGAACAACAGTAGTGGAATTTTTAAGATTTATGTAAAACTTGATATATCAACTGTAGTCTTTAATCAATTTTGTATAAACGTTATCTTAGAATTAGGTTGGGATTTCTTCATACTCTTTCTTAAGTCTTGGGTTAAGGCTTGGGAGCCCTCTCAAGCCTTAAACTCCAAGACCGAGAAGGGAGCGTGAGGGTAACTAACATCTTAAGACATTACTCATGTTCAATATTTCCCCCATATTTATTACAAATTTTAATAAGTTTACAGTATTTCCCCCTATCCCTCTATACACATAAGTAGATTTTCTCTCTATTCTTTGTTACGTGGTCTGAGCTGTGCCCTGGGAGTTTACCCAATCCTGAGATGGTGGTGGTGGGTGGTGGACTCTTTCTCGAACGCTTTGTTTTGCTGACTGGAGGGGATATAAGAAAATATTTTGAAGAGTGTAAGCTACTAAGCCCAGTGAGTGGTTTTTTTAAGACAGAAATCACCTGGAAATCATAAGTTTTGGGAAATCAATCTCATGATAATACTCACAGTATAACTTATGCATGGTCATAGATCTAGTCATGCAATCAGTAACCTTTATATCTCATGTTACACGTGGCAGGCATATAACATCATCATCAATCATCATAATCACCTATGGAAACCTCCTATGACCCATTTCCCGCCAGTGTGCACACCGACTATTTCTTTATCCCGCTAGTCATGCTTAGGTACTCGACTATATTTTTCCCCGATTATCACCGACTATTATTTCCCGACGATCGAAGCCGACTATTATTTTTCGTCGATCGAGGCCGACTATATTTTCCCGTCAAGCACCTTTTGTTAAGCATGTTAACTATATCTCGGGTATAATTCCAGTTTCCATAGTCATTACCCAAATAATATCATGTAGATTATCATATCATCAAAAGCATGTATTTTGCATTTACTATGCATATATTCATATATCAAAGCATAAAACTAAGTAAATACTCATATGAAAGCTATAAATACTCACAATATGCATCTATTATCAAAGTTATATAAACACTCACAATATGCTTTAATTATCAAAGCTATATAACACTCACAGTCTGTAAGTTCTCCTATCGTAATTTACTTAAAAATGTCTCCCTGTCATTTTCATTGTTTCAAGGAAAATTCCCAATTAATACCATTTCATAAATATATTTGAAAACACTTTTTAAAGAAACTACCGGCTTACCCTACTCCAATACAAATTGAATGTGTAGCTGTGCAGCAGTACGCCTGGCCTTAACACCACCTTTGAACTCCAATACCAACGGCAGCTTAACCACTAAACACTAGCTCTCTACTTAGGACTTTTAATACTGGGATTGTTGGAATGAGTTTAATCTTCACGCCGAGGCCTTCTATTTATAGCCACCCCCAGCTTCTTTCCACGCGACAACTCACCATACAAATGGCTCTTTCTTAGGCTGCCCACACTACCTCTGGCTAGCCGAGCTTTGACTTATCTAATTCTGGGTTTGCCAACCAAAATTATCTTAATTTGCATGTAATCTCAACCGTACACCACCCACTTAATTTGATAAAAATCTTCTTGTATGTAATCTTCTTTTGCCACTTCATCTACTTAATTTCCGAATTATTTATCCAAACTACTGATGAACGCATCCAACTCTTTTCCAAATGTGTCCATTTGTCCCAATCTTGCTGATTTCGCTCTCGTTGATCTCGCTATCTTCCACTTTCTCGCTCAAAATCTCGCTCTCTCCCACTTTCTCGCTCAAAATGTTCTCCTCCGATTACACAACCCCCCCCCCCCCCCAAGCCTTAAACCCCAACCTCCAATGCACCACAAAGTTCGCACGGCTCCATCGCAAAAGCCTTAGAGACCGTCCGCTCTCAACGCTCTCGTTATCTCGCTCTCTCCCACTTTCTCTCTCTTTCCAACACTCTCTCCTCTCTCATTTTCTCGTCTCTTACCCACTTCTCGCTCTCTCCAATCTCGCCTCTCTCCCACTTTCTCCTCTCTCACCCATTTTCTCCTCTCCCAATCTCGTTGATTCTGCTCTCAATGCTCTTGTTCTTCAGTGCTCTCGTTGATTTCGCTCTCAGATACCCTCACGATCGTATGCCCCTTTGCACCCACCAACATATAGATAACACTTGAATCATTTTTATCTAAATTTCCTTGAATTTTATTTGTTCTATCCTATTTCTTTATTTAACCTCATTCCCTTCAGTTTAGGAGTTAGGGTATTACATTTATCACCCCCTTACAATAATTTCGTCCTCAAAATTAAACGAAACTTAATTCACATTAGAGTTTTTATTTAATAATTTACAGTTTTATTACATCACAACCTTTATTCTATTCTTCAAAAACTTTTTCTTTCCCTTTTCCCACTACTGACATATTGTCTTCTTTTTCTTGGGTCAATCCATATAGCTTTCCCAACGTCATTTTCCCTGTTTCCTCTTTTCTTCCCCCCACAGCTCGTCCTCTGTCATTGGTCATTGATTTTTCTCCTAGGTTGTTGGATGGTAGTACATTTCCAGTATCCATCAATTGAGGGCATTCTCGTTTAAAGTGTTCTGGTTTGCCACATTTGAAACATGTGTGTGGCCGCTCTTGGGTTTGTTCCCAACATCTGCCTCGGTGATATTTATTACAAACTCGGCATCTTGGTCTTTGGTTAACACTCATCATTGATTCCTTTAATTGGCTCTCCCGTTCAGGATCTGCTTTGGTGTTGGTGACTCCCCTTCTTTTCCATCCACTTTTGCTTTCCACCCTAGGGGAAAAATTTCTTTATTCTTCCTTCCGCCACCGATTCATTAAGGATTCTTTTTCTGGTCCTACCTATTTCGCCGTTAAACTCCTTTCTACTCGCATTGCAGCTTCTGTTAGTTTTGAAAACTCCCCCCATTCTGTGGTTGCTGTAACAGGAGTTCGAATTTCTTGTTTCAATCCTGTTTCAAACCTTCGACAGCGTTCCTTTTCATCCACTACTATATTTAAAGTATACTTAGATAATTCCGTATACTTTAGTTCATACTCTATTACAGTCATGCTTCCCTGCATGAGCTGTAGGAATTCATCTTGCTTCATATCCATGTATGATCGGGGATAAAATCTTTCAAAAAATGTATCTTTCGAAAAATGTTTTTCGAAATTCTTCCCAGCATATCTCCTCCTGCTCGCCCCTTCTAATCTTCAGTAGCTTCCACCAATCTTCTGCCTGTTTTTGCAGTAAGAATGTGGCAAGACTTACCTTACGGTTTTCAGGGCATCTCATCACCTGAAAACATTTTTCTAGTTGGTTCATCCAAGCTTCTACGTCTGCAGGGTCTTTGGTTCCTTCAAAATTTGTGACTCCCAAAGCTTTTAACTGTTTTATCCCATATTTCTTTTCGGGATTAGGTTGTATATGTTCTAGGCTCACCTGAAGTCTTTGGGTAAATTTGTCCATTTATTCCTCCTCTCTAGATTTTTCCTTTGGATGGCTCGAGGCACTTTCACTCTCGTTTCCGGAAGGTTACCCTGTTCTACGTTTCCCACTTCTCAGTATTTTGTCTACAATCATTCATATATAGATTAAACATATGTTATCAACATACATTTTTATTTATGAACATTTGTTATATTTACATCTTACTTTCATTTACAGTGGCAAATTTTCTTTTTCTTAGGTTTTTTTTTTCTAGTAGTTTACTTATTTTTAGATAATCCTAGTTTCTTGAAATTCTGTTGTATTCTTTCATTCCTCCAAATGCACCGCTCCTGGACATGCCCCAGTTTCTTGCACAAGATGCAGAATTTGTAAGATTCCCCATCATGCAAGTCATAGGTGGATTTTTCTTCGAATTCTATCACAATTCGTCAAGGAATATCTTTCTTCTCTGCACGGGTCCATTCCTGGTCTACGGTTAGTTCAGGCAGCACGTTGTTATTTCCAAGCTTGAATCACCAGTTAGTTCCCGTTGATACCTCGCTTGCATTTCTCTCGATTTCTTCTGGAAGGTGTAACAGTTTTTACGAACATGACCTACTTTGCCACAACTGTAACAGATCCCAATTCCCTTTAAACACATTCCACCATGGTTTTTCCCATAATGTGGACATCCCATATCAGCTCGGGACACCACAGATTCATATTGTTCAAAGTAATAATGTTATTATTTATGCTATCTTCTGATTTCTCAGGGTTATCCCCTGGGTTAGCATCGCAAGTCCCATCTTGCGTTATGGAGTCGTTCCCCCACCAATTTCTTCCGCTCAGATCAATTTCCTACAATAGACATGGTTATTACTTACTAGTCATTTTCCTACAGTAGACATGGTTATTACTTACTACTGTAGGAAATGGATCTGAGCGGAAGAAATTGGTGGGGGGAACAACTCCAGAACTAAAGATGGGACCCGCGATGCTAACCCAGCGGATAACCCTGAGAAATCAGAAGATAGCATAAATAATAACATAATTACTTTGAACAATACGAATCTGGTGATGTCTCGAGCTGATATGTGATATCCACATTGTGGGAAAAACCATGGTGGAATGTGTTTAAAGGGAACTGGGATCTATTACAGTTGTGGCAAAGTAGGCCATATTCCTAAAAACTGTTACACCTTCCAGAAGAAATCGAGAGAAATGCAAGCGAGGTATCAATAGGAAGTAACAACGTGCTGCCTAAACTAACCGTAGACCAGGAATGGGCCCGTGCAGGGAAGAAAGATATTCCTTGACGAATTGTGATAGAATTCGAAGAACAATCCACCTATGACTTGCATGATGGGGAATCTTACAAATTCTGCATCTTCTGCAAGAAACTGGGGCATGTCCAGGAGCGGTGCATTTGGAGGAATTAAAGAATACAACAGAATTTCGAGAAACTAGGATTATCCAAAAATAAATAAACTACTAGAAAAAAAAAAACATCTGAGAAAAAGAAAATCAGCCACTGTAAATGAAAATAAGATGTAAATATAATTAATGTTCATAAATAAAAACGTATGTTGATAACATGTGTTTAATCTATATATGAATGATTGTAGACAAAATGCTGAGAAGTGGGAAACGTAGAACAGGGCAACCTTCTGGAAACGAGACTGAAAGTGCCTCGAGCCATCCAAAGGAAAAATCTAAAGGGAGGAATAAATGGACAAATTTACCCAAAGACTTCAGGCGAGCCTAGAACATATACAACCTGATCCCGAAAAGAAATATGGGATAGAACGGTTAAAAGCTTTAGGAGTCACAAATTTTGAAGGAACTAAAGACCCTACAGACGCAAAAGCTTGGATGAACCAACTAGAAAAATGTTTTCAGGTGATGAGATGCCCTGAAAACCATAAGGTAAGTCTTGCCACATTCTTACTGCAAAAACAGGCAGAAGATTGGTGGAAGCTACTGAAGAATAAAAGGGGCGAGCGGGAGAAGATATGCTGGGAAGAATTTCGAAAGATTTTATCCCCAATCATACAGGGATATGAAGCAAGATGAATTCCTACAGCTCATGCAGGGAAGCATGACTATAACAGAGTATGAACTAAAGTATACGAAATTATCTAAGTATGCTTTAAACATAGTAGTGGATGAAAAGGAATGTTGTCGAAGGTTTGAAACAGGATTGAAACAAGAAATTCGAACTTCTGTTACAGCAACCGCAAAATGGGGAGAGTTTTCGAAACTAACAGAAGCTGCAATGCGAGTAGAAAGGAGTTTAACAGCGGAAGAGGTAGGACTGGAAAAAGAATCCTTAATGAGTCGGTGGCGGAAGGAAGAATCAAGAAATTTTGCCCCTAGGGTAGAAAGCAGAAGTGGATGGAAAAGAAGGGGAGTCACAAACACCAAAGCAGACCCTGAACGGAAGAGCCAATTAAAGGAATCAATGATGAGCATTAACCAAAGACCAAGATGCCCAGTTTGTAATAAATATCACCGAGGCAGATGTTTGGAACAAACCCAATAGCGGCTACACACATGTTTCAAATGTGGCAAACCAAGACACTTTAAACGAGAATGTCCTCAATTGATGGATACTGGAAATATACAACCATCCAACAACCTAGGAGGAAAATCAATGACCAATGACGGAGGACAATCTGTGGGGGGAAGAAAAGAGGAAACGGGAAAAATGACGTTGGGAAAGCTATATGGATTGACCCAAGAAAGAGAAGACAATATGTCGGTAGTGGAAAAAGGAAAAGAAAAAGTTTTTGAAGAATAGAATAAAGGTTATGGTGTAATAAAACTGTAAATTATTAAATAAACACTCTGTTGTGAATTAAGTTTCGTTTAATTTCGAGGACGAAATTATTTTAAGGGGGTAATAAATGTAATACCCTAACTCCTAACTTGAAGGGAATGAAGTTAAATAAGGAAATAGGATAGAACAAATAAAATTCGAGGAAATTTAGATAAAAATGATTCAAGTGTTATCTATATGTTGGTGGATGCAAAGGGGCATACGAATGTGAGGGTATCTGAGAGCGAAATCAACGAGAGCATTGAGAGTAGAATCAACGAGATTGAAGAGAGTGAGAAAATGGGCCAGAGCGCGAATGGAAGGAGCGAGAAAGTGGGAGAGAGCGAGATTGGAGAGAGCGAAAAAGTGGAAGAGAGCGATCATTTTGAGCAGAAAGTGAGAGAGAGAGAGCGAGATTTTGAGCGAGAAAGTGGGAGAGAGCGAGATCAACGAGATTGGTACAGATGGGCGCATTTGGAGAAGAGCTGATGCGTTCATCAGTAATTTGGATAAATAGTTCGGAAATTAAGCAGATGAAGTGGCAAAAGAAGATTACATGCAAGAAGATTTTTATCAACTTAAGTGGGTGGTGTACGGTTGAGATTACATGAAAATTAAGATAATTTTGGCTGGCAAACCCAGAATTAGACAACTCAAGCTCTGTCGGCCAGTGTTAATGTTGGCAACCTAAAAAAAAGCCATTTGTATGGTGAGTTGTCATATGGGAGAAGCTAGAGATGGCTAAAATAGAAAGCCTCAGCGTGAAGCTTTAACTCGTGCAAAATTAAACATTTCAGTGTTAAACATCTTGATTAGAGAGTTGGTAATTGATGGTCAGGCTATCATTGGTATTGCATGTAATCTTCTTTTGCCACTTCATCTGCTTAATTTCCGAATTATTTATCCAAATTACTGATGAACACATCCAACTCTTCTCCAAATGTGTCCATCTGTCCCAATCTCGCTGATTTCGCTCTCGTTGATCTCGCTCTCTCCCAATTTCTCATTGGTCTCGTTTTCTCCACTCTCGTTCTCCTTGACTTCAATACCAACGGCAGCCTGACCATCAATTACCAACTCTCTAATCAAGATGTTTAACACTGAAATTTTTAATTTTGTACGAGTTAAAGCTTCACACTAAGGCTTTCTATTTATATCCATCTTTAGCTTCTCCCCATATGAAAAATCATCAAACAAATGGCTTTTCTTTAGGTTTCCAACATTAACATTGGCCGACAGAGCTTGAGTTGTCTAATTCTGGGTTTGCCAGCCAAAATTATCTTAATTTACATGTAATCTCAACCGTACACCACCCAAGTTGATAAAAATCTTCTTGCATGTAATCTTCTGTTGCCACTTCATCTGCTTAATTTCCGAATTATTTATCCAAATTACTGAAGAACGCATCCAGCTCTTCTCCAAATGCGTCCATCTGTCCCAATCTTGCTGATTTCGCTCTCGTTGATCTCGCTCTCTCCCACTTTCTGGCTGGTTTTGCTCTCGTGGCTCTCGCTCTCTCCCACTTTCTTGCTCAAACTCTCGCTCTCTCCACTCTTGCTCTCTCCACTCTTGCTCTCTCCCATTCTCTCGCTCAAACTGCTCTCTCCAATCTTGCTCTCTCCCATTTTCTCGTTAAAACTACTCTTTCCAATCTCATTTGATATCACGTTATTTCGTACTTAATTCATTTTTCTTTGGTTTTCTCACGTCTAAATTCCTCTTAATTTAATTATATTTCTTGTTTTTAATATCCTATTTCCTCATGCCTTCCAAATTAGGGTTAGGATATTATAATTCATAAGTAGTAGAGAATCTATGGAGTTCCATTCTTGAAGGTTAAAATTGTATGTCTATACTTTCAACTTCATTTCCAATAATTTGGGTTAAGTTTGGGTTTTCAATAGAAGATGTAAAGGCATATTGAAGATTCCATTTGGGATATTGTTTAATTTGACTCCAAGATAGTAAAAGTATTCGAGTATTCTCAATATTAGTTCCCATTAACAAAGTTTGATCTTTAGGAGAAGGCTTTAAGAGATAAAGTCATGTACATTAATTTATAGTGTATTCGAAATATTAATACAATAGATTCAGTTTGTGGTTCTAGACCATATTTTGTATCTAACATCAAGCATTAAAGATTTGAGTATATTTAGATCATTTAATGACACGGAAAAGTTTGAATAACAATCAAAGTATATTCGTCTTTGCAAGAATTGAGTTTGAAAAGTTTTTATCTTTTATTACCTAATATTAATAGAATTGGAGTTTTTAATCCTAATTTATAAAGAGGTTATATTGCAACTTATATATTGTGATTTATATATTGTGATTAATGAATCTTTGAACTTTCAATTTTGATTCTAGTCCCTTTAAAATGTTTCATGAATATATAAATTAATTCAATTTTATATCTAATAGATTTTAGAAATGTTAAAAATTTTTAAAAATTAACCATTTTAAAAGATAAAATATAAAGTTTTGTGTCTAATTGAGCCTTTCAATTTAAATTTTGTAATTAATAGATATATTAAAAATGATGGTAGAAAGTGAGGAACATAGAAAAAAAACATGAAAAGGAAAGTACAAAAAAACATTATAAAGAAAACAAAACAATGGAGATTAAGAAGAAATAAACATGAAAAGGAAAGTACAAAAAAACATTATAAAGAAAAACAAAACAATGGAGATTAAGAAGAAGAAGAAAATTGTGAAATGAAGAAAAAGAAATAGGAGAAAAAAATGAGGAGAGGAGATAATGAAGTTAATTATTTGTTTTATAAATTGAAAGTGGTTTCTTGAAAAATAAATAAATAAATAAAAACCACTATCACCCATAGTTTTACACATCTTTGACCATTGTTATTTCCAATCATTCATGCATGTACATTATTTTTCTTTTAAAAACTAATGGGCATATTGGTGATCAATTTTTTTTTTCCTTTTGTATTCCGACTGACCGATTGTTTTTTTTTCCCTGTGCAAAACCAACCTCGATCGTAATGATCTCTAAACCGACCGATTAGCGCCGGTTTTGGACGATCTGCTCCTATTGGTCCTCATTTGCACACCCCTAACATCTAACTTTTATCATTTTCAAATTTCTTATGCAAAATTTATATTCTAGAAATCCATTAAAACAAAAATCGAAAATTCAGAGACCTATGGAACATTCTTTTTAAGTTTATGAACCATATATAAACACAAATCTAAAAGACTATAAGCTAAACTTCTAACCTTATACAGGTACACCTCTCACATGAAGTTCTAGATCCGCCACTGTTTGTTATACTGGATAGTTTTCTTCGAGAAATGTCCCTTCTTGTAAATGTAGGTCATTAAAACTGAACCACATAACTCACATCGTCTTCTTCTTTTCCATCGTTCATTGCATGTGTTCTTCGTACAAAGAAAGAAATCACCATTAGAGAATAATTTTGAAGCTCTTAGTTTAGAGAGGGAGTGAAGAAAGAGAGGAGTTTGTTTTGTTGCTTACCTGTTTTAGTTTTTACGTGTTGATATCACTCAGTAACGTGGCATTAGAAGAAACACTCTCAAGCAACATTTGTTCATCTTCATCTTTCCTTTATAGTTTATAGCTTAGCACTTGGTTTGGGCCTCCATTTGTGTTAACAAATCCCAACAATTTATATTGTGGGAAACAATCCATCAGAGCAACCAATTCAGGCTTCAAAAGTTAGATAATTAATGTACTAAAAAAAATAGATAATCAATCAACTGTAGGATACTTTTTTGAATAATTAACTTTTAAGTACATCTTGAATTGAAATAGAAATAAATATGGTTCAAATACTATTTTTATCTCTATATTTTCAATTTTGATTCATTCTAATCTTTATACCAGAATATTCATTTTGGTATCATGTTTTTAAAATATTCTTTTACGCTTTTTTTTTCTTAAAAATAAAAACAAAGAGACCAAAACTGTCACTTTTTTAAGTAGAAGGATGAAAATCACATTTAAACCAATTGAATAACCCATTTCTTTTGTTTAGCTTCCAAAAAAACCCACCACTAATAATAAACAAATCACACATGTTCTTTTCTTCATCAAAAAAAAAAAAAAGGCGAAATAATAAGAAAAAGAACATTGTAATTAATACACGAGCTTTGAAAGGCATGATGAGAAAATTTCTAAACGAAAAGAACGAGTTGATGTCGACAAGAGGAAAATACCTCGAAAACAAGAGCGTTTGAGATCTACGAACCAAGTCGTTTAAAAGCATTTTTTCTCTCTTCATTGTTTAATTTATATGCCAAAAAAAAAAACTTTGGGCCAGTTCCTTCACCTAGTTCGATCTATTTAAGACTATGATAAATAATACTAAGCAATTATTAACCACGATTTAGAGGGAGGTTATACTAATTTGTCAATCTTGTAGGTATACAAATGGTTAGATATCCTAAACCCAACCCTTATTTTGGACATGGATTTAGGAAGTCTGGCTTCCCACATTATTTTCCCATGAGTGTGAATAGTAAATATTATTCAAAACATGGGTTACCCACTTTTTTTTCTAATTTAATCTAGGAAATACGTCGGTCAACCTCCGCCCGCCTCCAGCCAACTCTGGTTGATAGTCGCCCAGCCAACTCCGATCACCACCCTCCGGAGCCAACCTCAAGCTGCCACCTCGACGATTGTCACCAACCAACCTCCGTCCGCCACCTCAGGGACTGTCACCGACTAACCTCCAACCGTCACCTCAGCAATCACGGTCGACCAACTCCAACCACCATCGACCAACCTCGGTTCCCCCACACTGGCAAAATTCAAACCACCAACTCCGTCGGCCAACCTCCGACTGCCACCTCCAACAACTACCACCAGTCATCCTTAAAAAAACATTAATAAAAACACTCTTATAACAAACTAAACAGATTTAATTGTATAAGCATGTTTATTTAAACTATGTGTAGAAAGCCCTAATTTAATTTAATAACATTTTCTTCTTCTTCTTTTTTTTTTTTTTTGTTGGACAATTTAACTAGTTTGAAAACTTGGAATCATTTTTTCAACATAAATGTTTAAAATGTTTAAAATAACTTGGCAACCAAATAAAAACTAGAACTCAAAATTTATGATTTTTTATACCTCAAATGTAAATTGATTAAAAAAATACCGTTTTTTAATAATTGAATTTAATATTAAAATACTAGTTTATTTCAAATTTAAGTTAGCATAATATGGTAAAAAAAATGATCATTTTTAAACTAGTTAAAGTGATAAATGTCTACAAAATTTTATTTTCAAATCTAGTAAAATTAAAATATCAAATTACTCAAACAATAGTTTAAATAAAATTCTAATTTTAGTCCAAATTTCTATTTCAAGATTTTAAAAAACATATATATCTTCTAATTTTTTAAGTTTATTTTAAATTTAACTATATTAAAATAATTAAGATGACAAATTTAAACTAATCTAAAATCTAATCTATGATTAGATACAAGAAAATATTTCACAAACTAAAGATTTATAAATCTGCACTTCATCCCCAAGCTAAGTAGTCTGTACTCCAACACAGACTTCTTTTAACCCCAGACTTCCAAAACCTATACTTCAAACACAATTTTCTTAAACCCAAGCTACTTAAACCTTCAAGCCTAATCCACCAGGCTTAACATTCTCCAAACGCCCCTTAGCTAATTAAGACTAAGTAACAGTTATTAACCGTTGACACATCAGTCACTAATCTAAAATGTCACGTCATTCTATTGTTAGTCAATTAATAATAGATCAAGAACCATTTAAAACTATTTTTCAAATCTCGACGACTAAAATGTACATTATGAAACTTGAGGGACCAATTAGACACCAAATCCAAACCTCAAGGACCAAAAATATTTTTACCCAAAATAAAATAGAAACTTTCAAAAATTGAGCCTCAACTATAAAGAAAACAGCAGTCTGGAATAAATGGTATAAAGTAATATATAACTATTTTCACTATTTTCTTGTGAAATGTTCAAATGATGGAACCAAATTAATAACTGCATCTTAAAAATAACTCTATGCTTGATGGTTCTCCTACTTCAACCTTTTCCTAAACTTTTTAGAGTTACAAACTTATAAATTCTTTACAACATATCCTCGTCTCATATATAGAACATTTGCAAGAAATTACAGGTAAAAGTTATGATGAGAACTAATCCAACTACTTGATACCAAGATTTCATGAATATGTGATATACGACACAAGGGACAGAACAAATTGTGACCTGAGTGAAGTCTTAGCCATTCTCGGAGAGTCTCGATATCGTCATATACACAAGCAGATCCCGGGCGCTGCTATATATTTTGGACAGATAGTATCCTACAATAAGAAAAAATTCATTGAAAGTGGCTGGTTTAGGGAAAAAAACAAGGGAGTTTTCAGTTTTCACAGGGCTTGCCTTGAAACAATTCTCTAGAGTGGTTTCCATCAGCTTGTTCCAATTTACTAACAAAATGTGATATACTTTTGCTTCGTATTGTATACGTGACATGATTGATGCACAGTGATTTGAGATTTTCCATGTCAAAAGCTTCTTGATCAGAGACCGTGGAGGCCAAGTCTATATTTCGGGCTTTTAAAATAACAAGCCTGATAAATAGATGTTATATGGATGTAGCAACCTTGTGGTTAAGAAAACCATTGTAAAACCTTTTGTAAAATGAGCTAGTATTTGATTAGGGCTGGGAGGGAAGCATGAAGTTCCACCAAGCACTCAAAGATCCAATTTAGCAGTTGTTCTCTGGGTAGCTCTAAGAGAAGACCAGCCTGCCAAAAGTGAAAGGGGAGGGGGACAGAAACGACATAGCAAAGAAAAAACAGTAAGATACCAATTTGAATTGTATAGGTTAGAAACAGAACTGATCAAATGTTTCAGTTCTGGGAGCATTGAGAAGTTAGTTAGTATGGCTGAAAAATAGATGCTTACAATTTTACGTCATGAAATGTATGCACTAGAAATTAAATATATATATATATAATGCTATGACAATGTATTTGACGATATGAGTAACTCAGTCCATTGTCACACTGTTTCCCTTCTTTCTTTTTTTTTTTCTTTGATTCATAAGGGAAAAAAATGTTCATAGACTAAATAGTTGTTCATTACTTTTGTCCATTTCACTTCTTACAAGCATTTCCCAGCTGGGGGAGAATAAGGCAAAAGATGCAAAATCAACCTCAATAAATCAAGATAGAAATAGCTAGATATTTTATAAGCTCACCTTAATCTGATGTTCCTCAAAAGACAGACAATTCCGATGCACCTCTGACGTCATCGAATCTGATATCAACTTGAAAACTTTCTTATTCATGTTAGTTTCCATGCAAACAGCCTTTCCAGAAGCATATATCCGAGAAATTCCTAGATCCGCTGCCATTCTCCTCACATAAAGCTTCTTCAGAAGAATCTCCATGGAATACGGCTCTTTTCCATGTTGACGACGTAAATTCTCAGTAAATTGCATTAAAGTCCAAATGTCTGTCTCAGCAGCGCTCTCAGCTCCATTAAGTATTTTCATGGGATTCTCCAAATAATTAATGTACTCAGAAGGCAAATGAGGATTAATATCGATATCAATCTGTAAGAATGTGTTAAAAATCAGACAATCTAAAGTACCAAGCCAGAAAATTATCTTAATAACGAATAAGAAAATATAGAAAGAAACCTCAAGAAGTTGGAAGAATAAGATACCCAAGTAGTTAGAGGAACTTGAACCTTCCTATCGAGTAAACTGCTTGTGTTCATATCTCACTCTCTATTTATAACCAACTTCTAATAGAAAACTTGTTTGCTCGACTATCATACGTATCCTAATCTCTAACTAGTGGTATTCCTGGCTCGATATTTTTTCTCAAGTGGTATTCATAACACAATACTTTTACCTTCATTCTTTAAAAGACAAGTTGTATTTCACAAAGCAGTCAGTGTTGAACTGAATCAGTAGAAACAAATTAGTCAAGTCGTATTTTGAATGTCAAAGACGCAATTCTTTCCATCAATAAAAGGTTAGTGATTTACGATCAGGAAAGTAGTTAAATTTAGAAGCTTAAACTCACTAATAAACTTCAGTTACTTTTCTTTCCTTTTTCTTATTCCATTCCTTTTCTTTTCTTTTCTTTTTTCCGTTCACAACAAGAGAGTTTGAGATCACTGCACATCGGCAAACACAGATCAAGAAAGTACCTTCACTGACTGGTATGGGACAGAGACTACCCTGTGTTCGTCAACCTGCAAATCATGGGAAACAATCCATCCAGAATTAGAGAAATAAGAAACCAACCCCATGCTTCAAAAGTTAAATGATTAATCAACTGTTGATTGCATGTGCGCACGCATCATCACATGCTGAAGATAAAGGAAACAGGAAGATGGAACAATGACAACAAGGATGCACAGAAAAATCAACACTTCGTTTTCAAAATAAGGTTGGAATTTCAGCAAATTAAAAATTTAACCAATATTTGTAGTTTGCATTATATATTTTCTATGTCAGAACCGAGGAGTAAATAAAAACTTCTAATACGATGACTACAGAGTCAAAGCTAATGCGATCAGTGATTCATATGAGCACAAACGCTGTCCTCTCAAAATATAAATTAGTAGATGGCAAATCATTTTACGAACCTTGGACAAGCTCTCAAAAAGCATTTCAAAGAAGAGATCAATGCCCACATTTCCAACATCACCAGTTTGTTGCTCGCCAAAGATGGTACCAAATCCTCGTATGCCCATGTCTCTCTCGGCAAGTTGGAAACCTTGCCCAAGTTCACGGCACTCTTCAAGGGCAGCAAGCCTTTCCTAAATTATGGCAAAGAAGAGCAATAAACATAAGAAGCATTAGAAAGTCTCATGATCGTAAAATCCCCAAAAAATAATTGCCCAGAATAGATTATTAACGGGCAGAGCTTTCACATTTTTGCAATAGCAAAGACAAATGGCAAAGAAACTACAAACCAGTGCTTCTTCAGATAGCAGAGACTTGTCTGGGTAAAACAAGTATGCATGTGCTTCCTTGTCAGCCCGACCCACTCTTCCACGCAGCTATCAGATGTTAGAAAGAAACGTAAGGAAAAGAGTGAAAAATAGTAAAGCAATATAATGTTGAAGAAGAAGATAAAAGGTAATACACTTAGGACATGTTTGGAATGACTTTCTAAATTCTAAGTGCTCTGAAACACATATTTTGTACTTGAAATTACTTTTTTAAGCTCTAAGTCATTCCAAACAAGCTCATGTTACATGACCATTTCAATTTTTTGTTCCATCCCCGAAAGGTAACATGTCCAAGGGGAATTAAAAAAAAAAAACCTATACAAGATATGATTGCCATTACAAAATGCAAGTATTTCCCTCTTTACAACATTCAATAGTATCATCTCTTAATCTCCATTTATAAATATGCATTCCAAACAAAGCTTCTCACTGATACTTTTTGAACCACATTGTTCTAAAAAATTTGGACAAAACTGAAATGAAAGAGAGAACAGGCAAGACCTGGTATAATTGGGCTAACCCAAATTGTTGAACATCCTGAACAATGATGGTGTTTGCATTTTGAATATCCAGACCACTTTCAACAATATTTGTGCATATAAGAATCTTAATATCACCAAGTGCAAAATTTTCCATGGTTTCTTCAAGTTGCTTCGAGTATTGCTGCAAATAATAGCTATATAAGTGAAATGAAATAACAATAAATGTACATTACGCAGCTATAACTTATTTAAAGATTGAATGGTGAAGGTATTCCAGATGAGAACTAGGTTTCCTTGATGATACTTCTGATACGATAGATTTTTAGACTTTAAACGAGATTTTGGATGTCTTGTTGTCTTCCAAAAAGGTACTTTCCCATAACCAGTAATGGGAGACCGAGAGTTGAGATTTAAGCCCACAAAACAATGTGGAGTGATCTTGTTGAATATCTTACAGAACCAGGAGTCATTCCAATGAAGTAATATCCAGTGATAAAGCAGAGTATCAAAGAAAATAATTTGTTAAACAAATGCTTTAATTCCTTAATGGGATGTTTAGGGCGGTGAGTTGGTTATTATAATCATCAGTTAGTATAATTTGTGAGTTATAATAATCTTAAGGAGCACAAACACGGATACGACTCAATACAGATAGCAACATCATTTGTTAAAAATTTAGGGCACATTTATTAAAATACACATTTTAAAATATATACCATTTTTATACCAAAAGAAAATTCAAACTAAATGGTTGATGCATTTATATGCTTAAAAAATTTAGTTTGATGTATTTCACATTCAAATTTTATTATTATTATCATATATATGTATTTTTAGTCTACTCAACAAGTGATGCATGTCTAACACATTTGTTGCACTAACAAGTCTCTGATATGTGCTCATTAAGTGTCGAAATGTCCAAGTGTCACACATATCGGACACAAACACGCTAACCAAACTAAAGTGTTCATGTTTCTTAGTTTGCTATATAGATTATAATAGTTTGTGTTTGGTGTAGACTATTTTAATCTGGGTTATAATAGTTTGTGTTTGGAGTGCAAACTATTTTAGTCTAGGTAGGAGATAATAAACACTATAACAAAGAGGAAAGGAGATTGTAACAAAAAAATATTTAAAATAGTAATATTGTAGTTAATTGTAGATTAAAATAGTTGGAAACACAGACTATTATAATTGAGGCCCCAATCTCAAACATAGAGTGGGCTATTTACTTGAAGTTGGGGCCCAAACACCCCTAAATTTCAATAAACTAAAGCACAACAAGGTTTTGTTGTTGTTCCATATTCTAGCTTACCAATCAATTAAGAAGCACAAATCAGATATGAGACATGGATACAACGCGACACGGACACGACGACACACTATATTTTAAAAATCTAGGACACGACACAATATGGACACGCTTATTAAAATATATATTTTAAAAAATATGTATCATTTTTATACCAAAAGAAAATTCAACGTTAATGGATCGATGCATTTATATGCTTAAAAAACTTAGCTCGATGCATTTTAAGCTCAAAAGTTATCATTATTATCATATATGTGTCTTTTTAGTCTGCTTAACAAGTGTTCTATGTTGCACAAACAAGTGTTTGATACGTGTCCAACAAGTGTCGGAGTGTCCAAGTATCCGACACATGTCCGACATAGATAGGCTAGCCAAACTAAAGTATATGTATTTCTTAGTCAGTCAAGGTAAATTATTCTACAAATGATTTTTATCAGACAGCAACTGATTCAAGGGCCTCACATACTTGACAAAGGGACAAAAACAAAATACCTTTCCATGAGCAAGTGCTATTTCAATGTCTGGAAAACTCGCCTCAAGAAATTCCTTCACTTCTTCAAGTCCTGTGATGCAAGTATGATAGAAAATCGCCTGAAATTCTTATTAATGGATGTAACGAGGGAGAGAAGAAGTATACCTATTGCTATCTTAATAATAAGGTATACCACTCAGCAGGGTAAATCAAACAACATGAGGAATTACATGTTGGTCATTATTCTCGGAGAGGATAAATCAAAAGATATTTGGATATTATTACTTTTCTGCTTTTTCCTCTTGGCCTTCTCATGATAGAAATTTTTAACTACAATGTTTCCACCGGCTGTATTGACTGAAGAGAACTTTGTAACTCCTTGATAGGCCCCCCGATTATGAAGGTTTATACACGTAGGCAGACGAAGGGCATGTGATTACCGGTGAGAGAATGTATTTGGGAGAGAGTGGACCCCAGATAAAATTGTTATTTTTAAGGAAAAAGAGCATTTCATTGATATCATGAAAGAGACTAATGCTCAAAAATTATAAGGAAACGAAAATAAAAGAAGAAAAAGAAAAACAAACATAGCACTATAAGCATCAACAACCCAATACAAATCAAAGATCAACCATGAAAGATAAAAGCTCCCAATACAGACAACAGACTTAGAAAAATATGAAAAGACTTGGATAACACTTAGCATCCTTTCAAACCAAATTTCGGCTGGTAATATTTTGAAAGCATAAATCCACAACAGATGATGCATAATCTTCAAAGATGCTCCAAATAAGACTTGAGAAACAATATTTCTGAAGGAAAGGACGAAAACCTGATAGAGATGGAAGATTAGCAAAAATTTCTACTAGCAAGCAAGAGAGAATTGGCAATCAATGAAGAGATGCTGTAGGACAGACCACTCTAAAGACCAGAAACTAGAATTAGGAAGAACCCCAAGAGAATTGCTTGATAAATCCAGCTACTGGAAATCATGTTGAAGCAATCTCCTAAAAAAGACAGCCCATGCCAAAGAGACTCCACCCCAATTAGGGGGGCCACGGTTAGGCTTGGTTTTGCTGAGTATACATTACTGTTTTGGCTGGTGGGTGGGTGTCTCTTGGCCGGCATTTGTATTCAGGACTCTCTTATGAGTTTTGGGAGAGGAAATGAAGGTCTTGAATTCTTCCCCACTGCTCTTGATAAATAAAATTGAGGCCAAGGCCTATCACCCTTTTAGCCTCCTTTATACCTTGTTTCCAATTAAAATATCTAGTTTCCTATCAGAGACTATCTATATATATATATGTAGTAAATTATTCCTAAGAGGGGCTGGGAACTGTATTTCTGCATATTCATCCAAAAGGGGAAAATTATTGAATCACTTCACTCTTGTGTTCATTCATTGTGGTTCACTAATATATTAGCTGTATTTATCCTCCTTTTCTTACACTTGCTCTCTAATCAATGGGTAAGATTAAACATTAATTAAATTGTTAATTTAAAGGATGTTTGCAAATATTGTACATATGGTTTACAAAGCAAATAAAAGAAATTATACTTTCTTACATAGTAATACTTTGAAAATTGTTATAGCTCTATTGTTAGGATTTTCCATTATTGTAAATATCTTGTTATATTTTCTTTTTCTATACTTTTTACACTATATATTCATATTTTTGGTGAATGAATAGAGTATTCTGATTCTCTCTCAAACCTAAGAGTTTTACATGGTATCGGAGCTCTCTAAACAAAATTAAGGTTTTGTGAACCTTATGGTTTGAGAATTTAGAACCCATTTGTGTTACATCTAGAGTTTTGTGGAGGGGTGAGTTTACACTTTTGCTCACAGCCGCCGTCTTTGGTTCGTTTGCCGTCGTTAACCGCCGCCGGGGAAAGAAAAAAAAAAAAGGTAGTTTTTCGATACTGTCCAGTCCGTCAAGGAGCCCAACTGCCGATCTACAAAACCCAAAAGTCCGGCATCATCCGACTAGCGCGTGAGGCTCACGCGCCGCTTTTTCCTTCCTGTCATTGCTTCACTCGCCGATGAGTGCGCCACCAATTCCGCTTCGTCTTCTATGGGTTTCCTCGGTTTTGTCGACTCTCCTTGGTGGTGTGTTTGTTTGGACTATATACTCACTGTTTGTGGTTCATTAAAAAAACACACACATCTCTTTGGTAAATTAGGGTTTGCTTCTTTTCTGTCTTGTGTTTATTTTTTAGGTAATGGCCGATAAGAAACCAATAGTCATGTCAGATATGGTTCCTATGGTGTCAAAAGTAATTGAACACAAGTTGAATGGATCCAATTACTATTCATAGAGATCAAATGTTCGCCACTTTATTAGGAGCATGGAGATGGATGAACACATCACAAAAAAGCCACAGATTGATGCTAATAAAAAGGTTTGATAACGGGACAATTCAAGAATGCTTCTACAAATCAAGAATTCTATTGACCGTAAAATTATTGAACTAGTAAATCACTGCGAATCAATCAAGGAACTATTGGAATATTTGGATTTTTTTTTTTAATTCTGGGAAAGAGAATATTAGTAGAGTGTTTCATGTTTGTAAGACTCTATATCAACCTGATCAAGGAGAAAAATCTCTTACAAGCTACTTTATGGAGGTTAAAAATACATGTGCGTAATTCAATGCCTTGATGCCAATCAGCACGGATCAAAAAGTTCTAATGGCTCAACGTGAAAAGTTGTTTATCACGAGTTTTTTAGTAGGTTCACCTAAATATGAGATGGCCAAAGATCAAGTGTTGTCAAGCTCAAATATCTCATCGTTGGAAGAAGCTTATACTCAAATACTTCGTACAGAGAAGCCACAAGCAGTTATGTCATCTGATTCTAGTAGTACTTTGATTGGGCGCACAAGTGATTATAAAGGTAATAAGGGGGTTGAATCAAATAGCTCCAAAGGTCATCCCAATAACCAAAGATCAAATTCAGGAGGTGTTATATTACTGTCATAAACCTGACCATATGAAACGTGAATGCAGAAGATTGATGAATAAGCGACAGAGGGTGCCATCTGCACGTCACTTCTACTCCTGATAATCTTGACAAGTCAATTACGATTTTTGCAAAGGAGTTTGCTAAATTTCAACAGCAACAAGAGTCATTGAGGGCATCATATTCTACTCCCATTACGGCCATCACAGAGATAAGTAAAATCTTTAAATGCCTTCTTTCTTTCACGTCAAAATGGGTCATTGAATCTGGCGCTACAGACCATATGACAGGTAACCCCAGTTTATTCTCTAACCTTTGTACATCTACCTCTTCATCTAATGTCACTATAGTTGATGGAACCTTCACTCCTGTTTTAGGATCAGGAACCGTCCATCTTACTGAATCAATTTCTTTGTCATCAGTTTTAAATTTATCACATTTCTCGTTTAATTTGATTTCGGTAAGTAAACTCACTCGTGATCTTCATTGTTGTCTCCTTTTTTCCTGTTTATTGTTTATTTCAGGATCTTACGACGAAGCAGACTATTGGTAAAGAATATGAATTTGGAGGTCTTTACATCTTTGAACCATAAACACCTACAACCATCACATGCTCTAGCGTGTCGTCTCCCTTTGAAAAGCATTGTCGTTTGGGTCATTCGTCTGTCTCTGTGTTGAAGAGTCTTCGTCCACAACTTCAACATTTATCTTCTTTAGATTGTGAGTCATGTCAGTTTGCTAAATTCCATTGTTTGAGTTTGTATCCTCAAGTCAATAAACGAGCTAGTGCTCCTTTTGAATTAGTCCATTCTGATGTTTGGAGTCCATGTCCTATTGAATCCAAAAAAGGGTTTAGGTATTTTGTTACATTTGTCGATGATTATTCTCGTGTTACATGGTTTTATTTAATGAAAAATCATTCTGAGTTACTTTCTCATTTTTGTAACTTCCATGCTGAAATTCAAATTCAATTTAGTGGTGCTCTTAAAATCCTTCGGAGTGATAATGCTAAGGAATATTTCTCTCATGCACTCAAGTCTTTATTTAGATGCCCATGGCATTCTTCATCAATCTTCTTGTATCGATATTCCATCTCAAAATGGGATTGCAGAACAAAAGAATCGTCATCTCCTTGAGACAACCAGAGTCTTGATGTTTCAGATGCATGTTCCAAAATCTTTTTAGGCTGATGTTTCCACAACTTGTTTCTTAATAAATCACATGCCCTCTTCCATTCTTAAGGGTGAGAAACCTTTTCGTACTTTATGCCCCAAGCAACATTTGTTTCCCATTCCACGCAAAATATTTGGTTGTACCTGCTTTGTTCAGGATGTTTGGCCTCAACATACCAAGCTGGATTCAAAGTCCTTAAAATGCATTTTCCTTGGTTATTCCCGTGTTCAAAATGGGTATCGATGTTATTGTCCTAGTCTAAATAAATATTTCGTCTCTCTCGATGTCACTTTTTTGAACATTCACGTGTTCAAAAGGGGTATCGATGTTATTGTCCTAGTCTAAATAAATATTTTGTCTCTCTTGATGTCACGTTTTTTGAACATTCCTCATTTTTTTTATCGTAATCTTTTTCTTCGAATAAGAGTCAGAGGGTGCACAAGGAATTAAAGGATGATTTCCTTGTCTACACAATTATTTCTCCTTTCGATCCTCTTCCTAATTCATCTCTACCTGTGGCTACCTCTACTCTTCCACCCATCGTTAAGGTCTAAACTCGACAACAACCTCCTCCAGTTCCATGCCCTAGTAAGGCTTCTTCGTCTCCTTCAGTTCCATGTCCTGTACCAGAGGCTTCTTACCAAAGTCTTCTTCGTCATTGGATCCAGAAATGAGTGATGATCTTCCTATTGTTCTTCATAAAGATAAACATACATATGCTCATCTTATTTCCTCTTTTGTTTCTTATAACTATTTGTCGTCTTCCACATATTCATTCATTGCATCCTTAGAGTCTGTATCCATCCTTAAAACTGTTCATGAAGCTTTGTCTCATCCTGGTTGGTGTGCCGCAATGGTGGAGGAGATGACTTTCTTAGATGATAATTGTACTTGGGATTTAGTTTCTCTCCCTGCAGGAAAGAAGGCTATCGGTTGCAAATGAGTACTTGCAGTTAAAGTCAATCCTGAAGGTTCTGTTGCTCGGTTAAAAACACGCCTTGTAGCGAAAGGCTATGCACAAACTTAGGTTGTTGACTATGCTGATACTTTTTCTACTGTGCAAAAATGGCATCTGTGAGGTTGTTTATTTCATTAGTTTCAATCAATCATTTCCCTTTACATCAGCTTGATATTAAAAATGCATTTCTTCATGGTGATCTTCAAGAAGAGGTGTATATGAAGCAAGAAGAAGTGTATATGAACCATGAAAAAATTCATTTCTTCATGGTGATCTTCAAGAAGAGGTGTATATGAAGCAACCACCAGGGTTTATTGCTCAGGGGGAGAATAACGGTGTGTCGCCTTCATAAATCTTTGTATGGATTAAAGTAGAGTACACGAGCTTGGTTTGGTAAATTTAGTCAGGTGATTGAAAGCTTTGGAATGCGGAAGAGCACATCAGATCATTCGGTCTTTTTTAAGAGATCCGAGGGTGGTATCATCTTGTTAGTCGTATATGTGGATGATATTGTGATTACTGGTGATGATGCTTTAGGTATCCAATCCCTAAAGAGCTTTCTTCATAGTCAATTCCATACAAAAGATTTAGGCATGTTGAAATACTTCTTAGGAATTAAGGTAATAAGACGCAAGAAAGGAATACTATTATCGCAGATAAAATATGTACTTGACTTGTTGACTGAAATAGGGAAGCTAGGAGCTAAGCCATGTAGTACCCCAATGATGCCCAACTTACAACTCACAAAAGATGGAGAATTGCTAAAAGATCCTGAAAGATATAGGAGATTAGTGGGAAAACTTAATTACCTTACAGTGACTCGACCCCACATACCCTATTCAGTAAGTACTGTGAATCAGTACATGTCATGCCCTACAGTTGATCATTGGGCTGCATTGGAACAGATTCTATGTTATCTGAAGGCTGCTCTCGGGCATAATTTATTATATAAGGATTATGGTCATACTAATATTAAATGTTTCTCAAACGTCGATTGGGCAGGATCTAAAGAAGACAGAAGATCAACTTCAGGGTATTGTGTCTTTGTTGGTGGTAATTTGATTTCTTGGAAGAGTAAGAAGAAAAATGTGGTGTCACGTTTAAGTGCAGAATCAGAATATAGAGCAATTGCACAGTGTGTGTGAATTGATTTGGATATATCTTCTTGTTGAGTTTGGATTTGAAATCACCACACCGACAAAGTTGTGGTGTGATAATCAAGCAGCACTTCATATTGTATCTAATCCAGTACTTCATGAAAGGACTAAACATATTGAAGTTGATTGTCATTTTGTACGTGAAAAAATTCAACAACGATTGGTATCTATAGGATATGTGAAGACTAGAGAACAATTAAGAGATATCTTCACGAAGACATTGAATGGAACACGTATAGATTATCCATGTAACAAGTTGGCATGATTAACATATATGCTCCAACTTGAGGCGGAGTGTTATAGTTCTATTGTTAGGATTTTCCATTATTATAAATATCTTGTTATATTTTCCTTTTCTATGCTTTGTACACTTGTATATATTCATATCTTTGGTGAATGAATAGAGTATTCTAATTCTCTCTCAAACCTAAGAGTTTTAGAGTATTCTAATTCTCTCTCAAACCTAAGAGTTTTACAAAAATAATTAACACAACGTAACATATAGAATCCCCTATTTACAAAGCTTTTAACCCCCACCAAAAAAGAAAATTAACTCTGATCCATATGTACTTGATGGGGCATTTAATTAGGAGCCCAACAGCTCAAACACGTTGAGAGATTCCTCTAACTTATTGATCTGCTGCTTAAAAGAAACCACAGCTGAAGATGAAGATGACAATTTTGTGCCTGAGAAAGAGGCCTCAAACAGCTCTAAGTATAGTGCTGCGCTGATCTTATGACATGGTTCCACCTGAAAATCATTAATCATTCAACACCTCAACCACTCCCACACTGGCTGCTACGACCCAAGCCTTTGCCTTTTAACCCTCTTGTGTAGTTGGTAGATCTCCAAATTAATTAGCATCTTCTTGTGGATAAATTTATGCCAACTGCATGGAGATGGAGATGTGAACTCTTCACCTTCAAATTCACCAACAAATCAATTTGCAGCGGAGAATTTGAAGACTGCTGATGTTATATCTTTCAAGTGTCCTAGAGGCGCTCTTGGTATGGAAATGGAAGAGACAACACGAAGAGGGGTATTTAAGACTAAATATCAACAAACAAACGATGCACACTATGCATGGGTCCCCTACTTATAAACCATACTGATGCCTAAATTTCATTTTTGCTTTTACTATTTTGCTCTATTGAACTCTAAATGGCCTACCACCCTTCAAATACTTGATAAAAGTTTTTTTTTTAAATTGCAATTATTATTTACCAATGCCAAGTAAGAGTTTATTTTTTAAATATTCTTAGTAGATATTTTACCCTTTTGTTAGCGAGAACCAGTTTTAAGGCTTTTCTACAAGTTGCCGCATAAAGTAGTATCTATTTGTACAAACCAATTTACCAATAGAGAGGAGGTTGTAGCACAGATTCCCATAACTTTGACACCTTCTAGAGCTTAATGAAGAAAGGGGTCCGACACGGATTAATATGGGGAACAAGGGTAAGAAGAGCAACTGCAAGAGACCACGTTTAAGACTCAACAGTTCACAATTTGTTTTCTCTAAGGCTCGAGAAAACAGATATATCATGTGATTGAAGAACAAATATATCAACTCAACTGTTTTCCTATCAGCAAGAATTCTCTTGAAATGAAAATTCAGAAATACTTGAGATTGTCCAAAGTATAGAAGTGAGATAATAGAAATTTTATTTTAGGAGGAAGCTAAGAGATGAAAAGCACAAGAATTGATTGTTTTGGCTGAGCAGATCCATAAATTCACTCCTAATCTAATGTGCAAGCATAAACTTTAGGCTTTGGAGAGTGTGTCAGTTTACTTATAAATCCTTGTTCCATGATATCACAATAATAGAACGCCTATTACCTTCTGTCCTTTACAAGGCTATTTGAAAAATAAAATATTTGATAGTCTTTGATCAAAGATGGAGTTAAGATTGCTGACAGAATTAAGATCCCGGACGTTACCTTATAGCCCGGCTCCATGTGCAATCACCCGAATTCTCACCAGCTATCCTTTCAAAGGAAATGATCAGAATATTTGGTCTAATGTTCATATGATCACTTTTTTGGTGGTTGTGATGAACAGAAAAATTCTAAATATGCTGAATAGAGAACTGTCTTCCTTTTGAGGCATTCTTTGTATGTTATCATCCTCTTGGAAGATCTTATAAGAACTTTTGTGATTATTCTCCATCCATGGCCAATGCAAGTTCAAGATTGATTCCGCAATCTCCTTCAGGCTTAAGTGATCTAATGGTTCATCTGAATCTTATTTTCCCACTCCCCCTGTCTTCGGTATTAATAAAGTTGTTTGTTACCAAAATGTGTGCATATGTACCACGTATAAAGAAAATAGTGTCACAAAGGAATGGATAAAGTAAAGCAGTTCTTAAGAGTACAGAGCAATGTAAACCTTAAAGAAAAAGTTACAAGATTACCTTTAATTCGAGGTAAAACATAAAAAACTTGGCCTCCACGTTCCAGCTCATATCTAATAGCTGATTTCACTTTTTCTTTACTGAATGATGAGAGATGGGTTTTTATTGGGACTCTTTCTGGAGGTGGAGTTGTAATCAAGCTAAAGCATGGAAAGAAAGCAGTGGTTTAGTCACAAAAACTCAATATTACAGGACCATGGAGATAAGTCTACTGAAATGAATGGTCAAAACAGATAAGCTCAGCGGGAACAAAAAGTTAATGCCGAGGAATGTGAGAATATCAGAAGTAAATTAAACAATGAAATAATTTGTTACTTCTACTACCTAGTATATCTATGACCAAAATTAGTGATTAACACTCAAAAAAGGTGACCAATATTGCTCAATCCATCAATGACTTTATTTTCTAAAGATGTCAAATACTGCTCAATCTATCATTGAGTCAAATGTAACAATAATATGGTTGAGCTTCCCTAACTTATGTAACAAACAGAGTAGAAAGGGATAACAGAACTATTACAAATCCAGTCCATGTGTTGAGTATCTTCACCCACGAATTACGTGTGTGGAGTTAATTACCTAGCATCACGAAATCCAGTCAATGCTAAATACAGGGTCCGAGGTATCGGTGTTGCAGAGAGAGTGAGAACATCAATTGAAGTTTTAAAGGATGCAATTTTCTCCTTCTGTTTGACACCAAACCTCTGGAAAGACAAAAGGAATAGAAAGTTACTCTAGAACCAAACCAGGATGATTAACAGCAAATTAAGATGAGAGACCAAAAAAAATAGGACCTGTTCCTCATCAACAACTAGAAGCCCTAATTTGCTATATACAACACGGTCTCCAAGGAGTGAATGAGTCCCAACAATAATGTTCAATTGACCTTCTTTGATCATTTCAAGATGCTTCTCTTTCTCTGCTTTTGTCTGCATGTTGTAATATCTAGTTAGCTTAGACATTCAACTTTTACTCTTTCAGAGTGAGTTCACATACGGGAAAAAAAAAACAAAAAACAAAAAACAAAAAACAAAAACAAAAACAAAACAAAAAAGTAACGTTAAATGGCTGCATTGATGTACTGGTTCTAATAGTTTGAGGTTTAATATGAACTAATTAAAACTATAATTTTAGGTAATCCCAGATGAACCAAACAGTTGAAGAAATTCAAATTACTTCTTTATAGTTTTTTGGACCCACGTGACTAAGAACTTATACCTTGTCATCTTACTAGACTTAATAAGTTATATGCAGGTGTCTTCCCATAATAAAGGTTTATTTAACAATACCTGGAACCTGCTCAACAATCCAATCTGGACATCAGGAAACAAAGAAAATCTTTGTGTGATAACTTCAAAATGTTGTTTGGCAAGGACTATCGTTGGTGCTAGAACCATAGCCTGCTTTCCTGCCGAGACTACACAGAAGATTGCACGCAGTGCAACCTCAGTTTTACCAAAGCCGACATCTCCACAAATCAATCTGTCCATCGGAGTTTCCCTCTGTGTCAAATCTCTCTCCACATCTCTGAAAGCCTGCATGAACAACAAACATCACAAGACGAACAAGAAAAGAATATGTATATCCACAAAAAATTTAAGAAGGCACAAGTAGGGATCCAACTCTTTAAAGCAATATTGTAATAATCTTGAAGCATCTAATGGCCAATATAAGAATGGATAGGTACATATGTAGGTATATAAATGCATGCTCACAAAACCTATTATGCTTGTCGTTGTACACATAAATGTAACAGAGCAGCAAAGGGTGATCACATTCTAATGAAAAGAAAAGGATTTAGTATGCACTGGTACAGACAGTAAAATATAAGCAACTGATTCAGACCCATATTAAAAAAGACATCTGGAAAGCCATGCTTACCGACTTTAAGAAGTAAAACAAATAGGAAAGACTAAAATATCATTTTCATCTCTAAACTTTAGGCTATTTTTCAGTTTGGTCATTGACCAATCAATTCTTTTTAAAGCATACATTCATTACTCCAAAAATAAATGGTAAGATGTTTGATTGTCATGTATAAAATAATAATAATGACATCGTGATACTGGATTTTGGCCATTTACATTGTCCAATGAAATTTCCAAATTCTCATATACTTTCTACACATTTTAATATGAAATTCATGTTGTTAAATGTCTAGGTGTCCTTGTATATATATATAAACCAAACATAACGAACAATGTCATATTACCAATCAGTTGTCAAAACAACTCTAAGATTAAGATTATATTCAAAGCCAATGATAAGTTTGAGACCATTTTTTAAACTATTAATTTTTTATTCAACTGAAATCAAGTTTACAATTCAAGGGCAAGAGATTAAGCTAATGAGAATGTAAATATATATATGTAGCATCTCAATTCAAAACCATACATGAAACTTTGGTTTCATTCGGCTCCCTTATGGAAGATGGATAAATTCCTAGAAAGTTCTGCCCTCCCTCACCATCTATCCAAGGAATGGAAGGGCAGAAGCCTTTGAGTGAAAGTACCTCCTTTTGGTCCACTGTAGGCTCGTAAGGAAACTGAGCAGAAAATTCCTCCATAGCCGAACACTTCGGGTAGGGAGACCTTCTCTGTTTCAACCTGTGTAGATACAGTTCCATCAAGTCAACAACCATCTTCTGAATCGCAACCTTTCCCTTAGTCTTTCTCTTTTCCCATGTGGTAGTATCATTTAGTTTGCTCAATGTGCGAGGTCTTTTGTTTTCATTTGGGCTGAAAAGGTGATAACGTGTGAAATAAATGGAACATGGATATGTAAACAGAAATACATCAAAGCATATAAGAATTTGGACATATAATCCCCAACTCTAAGAAGAGCATTGACCATAGCTCTAGACAACTGCTGAGAATAATTTTCTTACCCTTTTCATCTAGGTTCTGTAGGTTTCTAGCATGTCATTATGTAAAAGATAAAGCACCACCAGTCACACAATAAATTCAGCTTAAGGAATACTGAGAATCAAAAAAATGTTAAAGAGATCAATTGCTTCCAAATATATCTGGATTGACACTGCTGAAGGATCTATCTAGATTTCTTAGAAGTCATTGAAATAACAGACATCCTAAATGCATGAGTCAACATATTCACTAAAAAACATGCATATCCGGGAATGTTCATGTCAAACTTATGTACACCTCAATTGATATGACCCTATAGTATTTTGTTAAACTCAATTTTAATATCCTATATAAGTGATCACATCGAATTCGAACATATTCTCCAAAAAAATATGCTATTTTTCACACATCCCAATGTCACTATGGGTTGGTTTAATTACAATATTTATCAAGTCTAAAACAGCAATGACGAGCTAGATTTTCAATAATATAATGCAATTCTAAAAACTGCAGTAAGTAAAAACAAAAGAAATGAGAAACTAGAAATATCGGAAATCCCAGATATGACATTAGTAAAAGAAAAACACAACTACTAGTCTACCATTATAGTGCCAACAAATGATGGCCAACATATCAATGAATGTTTCGAATGGTTAACCAGCAGCAATTTATGAAAGTCCACCATAAACAGAATGCATAAGTGAGTAAATAAACGAACAAACGTACAGATTATAGCGATACAGCATTCGAGACGCCTGCTTAACAGGAAGCTTCGCCATCCCATCAGCATACTCAATGAACACATACTCAATAGGCTCCGTAGAACCTTTCTGAACATCAAATTTAATCCCAACGAATCGGCCAATACCAACCTTCTTATGCACAACATAATCCCCAGAACGAAGCGTATAAGGATCAACCTTATAATTAAAACCATCGCTGTCTTTCCTTTGCCTATCCCCTTTCAACTTCTGCAAACCCCTTTGCTGCTGCTCCTTCACCATCTGAATGTACCGGTCTGCCTCCTCTGAATCCATAACCGTTCTCGAGGACTCCCTCTTCCCATGAAAGCGGCGAATTCTCTCATTGAGAATCGAGATAGAGTCTCGCTCAAGCTCAATCTGCTCTCTCCGCCTCGCCGATTTGGCAATACCGGGAACTATAACATCTTCCGCATAGATAACATTAGTAATCGAAACATATCGCTTAGGGAAGTGGCGGAAAGTAGAGTTGCGGTTGAAGAGTCCCCGTAGGCTGGGAAATGAGCCGAGTTTGAAGGCTACTAGAGGTCGGGAAGAGGAAACGTCTGGTGCGGGTGAAAAAAGTAAAGCCATTAAAGAATAAGCTAAAAGGCTAGAAGAAGAGGAGTAGTAAGGGTGTTAAGCAAGTGTAAGATCGAGTGAAAACGATGATGGAGATGGAAATTCCGCCATTGGAGGACTGGAAGAAAGCTTTGAGGATAATAATGTGGAGGTTTTGGAGGGGTTTTTGGATTTGGGCCGATATTGAAGCTGTACGTGGAAGCAAGCTAGCCAAATTTTTCATTTTAGATATTTATAGCACGGGTCGGGTCGGGTCTATGTATATTTTTCATTCTTTTTTAATAGTAAGAACAAAATCTAAATCCAAATAAGCATTTGGTTTAAAGTTTTCAAGATATCAGGAATAAGATTGTTGGAAATAAATATGACTGTATTTGGTTGTACGTTATCAAATTTTATCGTGACAAATTAGTTTTGTATTTTATTTATAAAATTTTAATAGATTAATTGATAAACAATAAATTCAATTCAAAGTTTTGTACAAAATTAATTATTTAACTACTAAATAATAATATTAATTACAAATATTTATAAAATGAGTAATTTATCATTGAAATTACTTAATTACATCATTTGATATATATATTTATATAAATATGATGTATTAATTAACAAAACAATCAAAACCAGTTTAAAAATTAAATATAACATTTCACTATTAAAAATAGTGAATTATAATTAATTGATGATAAATTAATTATAATTATTAAAAAATAATTTCATAAAATGTTAATCACTACCTATATAATTTATTAATGAATTAATAGTATTAATGCAGTGATTGTTTACGGTTTATTATATAATTAATTTATTTATTTATAAATTTAGAGCAGTTAAATTTAAATATTATAATTTAGTTGAGGTTGGTTTGTTCGATTTTTAACCAATGGTTCAAATAAAAATATCCTTTTCGAATACCAAAATAACAACCATTTTCAATTTTCATCTTAGAGCAAGATGCTTTTGGAGGATTTGTATCGATTCCTTTGAGCTCTTTATTTTCCATTTTCAAGTTTTACAAATATTTTTATTTATGACTTTTTACAATTATTTTACTTTGATTTCTCTCAACATTCTTAACTTATTACCTCTATTCTTAACTCGACAAAAGCAAGCGCTTCATCCCTCGCGTCATGCTTAAAAATTGAGCTATACATTTTTTTTTCTTTGCAAATATTTCTAACACTTTTTAGCAACAAATTTCAACTACAAATAATATGAACATAAATTAATGTTGTTGAACTATTCAACGTAAATGTTATTTTGAGCAAAGTTAACATACACTTAGTAAAAGTATTAGCAGTTATTTACCTAAGTTATGAACCCTCATTTGTAAAATACTCGGTGGAAGGACAATGATGTATATGATACTTCAATTTCCTTCTCACGTTTCTCCCTAAATAGTTCACATCATGAGATCTATGCTCGGTCTTAAGACACCTATGCTTGTGTCTCTCTATGGATAGTGTTTGCATAGATCAATATTAAGGTGAATGGAGAGAGTGTTTATAGTAAGTGAGAAAGAGAAGTGTGTCAACATATCTCACAATCTTCTTTATTGGTTTGCATTAAACTTTCATGCTCAACCTCGAGACACCTTTGCTTGTGTCCCTCTACGAACGGTGTTTGCATGAATTTTACTCAAATTCCATAAATGGATAGGATTGCTTTAGTTTTTGCCCCAATCGATTTGTCCTACGGTTGGCTCATTCGGGCGGAACTCTAGAGCCTAAAATGAAGGGTTACACTTACAAGAAATTGTTAAGCAAGTTAAAGATGTCTTGATCAAAATATGGTAACTAAATATTATAGGAATAAGAGTTATTCTAGTGTAATATTTGGTTGAGAATGTCTCGATCTAGTAAAGGAGTAACTGATTGCTCTACAATGGTTTTTATTCTAACTCACTTGTGTATCATAGCAATAGAAATTTTGAATTAATATAAATGCGATTCATATTAAATCTATTGGGTTCATCTTTTAATTTCTATGTTGAATTTGAATGGACAACAGTTTGTGTATAGTCAATTAACATGTTTTATATAATTCAAAGTTATGTCATCTTCTCTCAAGAATTTTAATTTTTTATTATCGATATAAGTCAAAATTTTGATAAATATGTTACTTTGAAATGTGTCATCAACAAATAGAGGCAGTGTAATTTTGTCTTTCAATTTGGGAAACGTTCTATAAAATTGTTGCCAATTCATGATTCATGAAGTGTTCATGAATAATCTTTGCAGTGACAGCTTACTTTTATTATGTGGAATACATATGATGTATTTGGAACGTAGGGTAAAGCCATGACTAAACATATTGTATTTTAAGGTCATAGGAAGTTAAATGACCTAAAAAGTTAAGTATTTTTATCGTCCAAGAAAATTATTATGACTTGAACTAATTAGAAAAATGTTTCCCAATTAGTTTGGGATGTTAGATGATGAGGAATTTTAGAAATACCCCAAAGAGAAGAAAAACAAGAATAACTAAATTTAATTGATTGAATTCTTGGTGGAGAATACAGATTCGCGCATTGATTGTTGAATAATAATTCATTATTAGAATTTTTTTTCTTCATTACAGTTAGAGAAATTGCACGTGTCAAATGGATCAGAGAAGGAAGGGTTCCTCTACAAACCATTCGAGCTAAAATTGATTATTGTTGCTATCCAGTTCGAACTATCTATGGGGTATTAGGCATGAAAATTTGGTTATTTGTAGACAAGCAATAATAAGCCCTTACTCAACTTGTGTTTACGTTTTATTCAACGATCGACCAAAATGCCTTTATTTTTTTTCTTTCTTGAACTAATTCCTCTTAGCAATTTGCAGGGAAGGTAAGGTCTCATCCCCCCTACCAAAACTCCACACTAATACGAAGATTCTGTCCTATAATTGAACATGGAACTGACGGGGACTTATTATGAGTTATTTATCGGGGGATCAAAATTATCGAGGTTGGCTTTCAACTTTGAACATATTCGAAAAGACTTATAGATTACTGAAACAAGGGTTACTGTCGTAGCTTTGGCTGCTTGCAATTGATAATTGGTGGGATAAGTCCATTAGTTGGCAACGGGGAACTCATCTCAATTAAAGTAGTGGGAGGCATTAAAATGTTATTTATTTATGCTAAATATGGTGCTTTTATCTTCATAAAAGAAATTCCATTTCTCCAAGCTTTAATACTAAATTTTTCATAGTATATGAATAGTTTTAGTAATAAGGCATGTTTTCAAAAGTTGTTTTTAATGTTGGATCGATATGGCAACCCTAGAGGGGGGTAAATAGGGTTTAATTAAACTTTTTTTTTTCTAAATTAACCCAATTAAACTAATTAATACACTTTTTATAAATAATAAGAAAAATTCAATTTATGCAACAAATAAGAGGACAAAAATGTGATAATTTTATTCTATCAAATTTTAACAAATAAATAAGAACAAACTAAAACATACACTAAATTGCTTAAATTAATTGCAAAAATAAAAAGAAAGAGTTAGAGAAGAAGACACCATAATTTTCATAGTGGTTCGGTTAAATTCGACCTACTCTACTCCCCAAGCACCTCTTGGGAATTTGAATAAAATATTTCCGACTCTTTCCACGGATTAGAGCCCAACTGTTATACCACCGCTCCTTTTACGGGCTCAAGAGCAAACTCGATCCTTTCCACGGTTTAGGATCAAACCGTTACAAATGTTGGAATTTTTGAAGAACACAATACAACTCTCACTAGAGTGGATTTACAAGTTTAAGCACTCAACAAGTTTATCCTCACAATACAATAACACTCTCTCAAGAATAAGATGGAAAAAAAAATTGGG